>NW_015386393.1:3048279-3052706 GCF_001527695.2 Protobothrops mucrosquamatus
TAGCACTGTGTTGGCCTTTTTGGCAGCTGCAGCACACTGCTGGCTCATATTTAGGTGATTGTCCACTAGGACTCCGAGGTCCCTCTCACAGTTACTACTATTGAGCAAGGTACCCCCTATACTATACCTGTACATTTGGTTTTTCTTGCCTAAATGTAGAACCTTACTTTTTTCACCATTGAATTTCATTTTGTTAGATGCTACTCTTTCCATAAAGTTTGCTATTTTCATCTTGGATTATTTTCCTATTTTGCAAATAGCTTTGTGCACCCATAGATAGACCAGGAGAATAAAATCTTTTCCTCTCCCTCCCTCCTTTTCTCTCTCCTTCTCACACACTCGCACACCCAAATGCCACTTTCTGTTATGTTTTCCAAAGTTGTTCACACTGTGAAAAAACAAATCCATAAAATACTATTACAGAATAACATTTAAAACCATTAAAGTAACACCGTCTAAATAAACCACATGATAGGATAAGACAAACCAAGGAATTACACAGCAGTGACATCATGCCTGGGCCAAAAAAAAGTGTTTATTTTTCAAAGGTGAAAGCAAAATGTCAAAACATTTCTCCCTAGTTTGGAATGTTAGCTGAAGGAAACAGGACCTCAGTATAGGCTGTGTGAAAAGGACACAGCTCACAATCTGTTGTGAAATAAATGTGTCTTTGCTGGATTTTGAAAGACTATAAGAAATATTGCACAGAACTGGCCTATGCAGAAAGAGAAAAATTACAGGACTCTCTTGTGTTCCAAGTTCATTTGATTATTTATAAAAAAAATGTACATTGCCCAACACTCAGTGATTGTGGGGCGATTCATACATCAAAACACACGGAACAATAAAATAATGTAATGGCAAAAACAAAGAACAAGAGATGCGCAAACCTGTCAACGACAAAAGCAAACCCACAGGTCTTCAAAGCTCTCAAAATACCAACATACCTATCTGCAAATCATATATAGACCTTCAAACCACAGAGTGAAGATCGCCTGCAGAAACATTTGCAGAAAATCAAAATGATCGGATGGCCGTGCTTGTTGTGTCCTGAACCTGCAAGAGCTGAAAGCATGCTCACAATTGTTGCAAATGGTCCTGGCCAATCCAAAAGCTGCCCGGGACCAGACAGGGTGGCGCCAGCCTTGTACACATGCGCAAGGCGCAAAAAAGGTCAATTCCTATTGGTTCATACTGTCTGGGTTTCAGGCACTATAAAAGGCCTGCGTGCCTTTGCTGTGTGCTTGGTTGTAGGAGAGTGTAATAAAGAGCTTGTTGTTTTCACCATGTGTCTTCGTCAATTGCCAACAAACCAAAAACACAACAGTGCTGCTGTCAAATTTTGTTCTGTGTTGTGTTAAAATGCTGCCTCCTCCTCCCCTCCCCCCAATTTGGTAGTTTGTGGTTTCAGGGCTTCGCTTCCTCTCCGTTACCTCTACAAGTTGAATCTCCAAGTGATGATAGAGGACAATCTGGTGCTTTGCACCTGGACAAAAAGAGATGTTAAAAGGGGGAGTCTTTTGTATTGCTGGATTTAATACTCCTTGAAAAGCAAGTCCCACCTGACCTAAGAGCACACTTGTACTTGCACACAAAGCTTTTCAATCATAGTGACGATGTGTTCACAAATTTTGCAGTGGTGGGGTAGGTAGACTTTCACTTGTGGTTGGCTGATGTGCAAACAGGAGTCTATTTGATGTACAGGTAGATGCCTTCCAATGCTTTTGGTAGCTATCTGCACATACCGCAGAGATGCCAAAAGTCCACAACCTTGCAGTATGTGTCTCCTGAAAGCCACTACATCGGGTGTATCCAACCTGTGGCCTACGGGCCGCATGTGGCCCTGGATGGCTATTAATGTGGCCCCACAAAATAATAAAGGAAAATAAAAGAACTTTTGTTATTTATATACATTAACTATTCAGTGATACTTTGGTATTCAACTGCTTTTAAACTCATCGAATTTGGTACTTAACGCATTTTGATGCAAAAAAATTTGTCCCGCTACTCATCATTTGTTTGGCACTCAGTGCACAAGCTAGAACTTGTCAGTGTCACTACACTTGTGACTCACTACATTATTCTTTATGGGAAAATTTTGTTTGATTCTCATTGATTTTGGTACTCATCTGCTTCCCGGAACCAATTAACAATGAATATCAAGGTATCTGTTCTGTTTCGTTCGCAAAGGCATTGAGATGAGGCGAAGAAGTAAAACAGTCTTCTCTTTATTTTCTCCAACAGAACTGAAACAAAATGGCGCGGATTGTTCTTATACCCCCTTGCAGGGACAGTAACAGCCAATCAATGCAAGGCATTTTTCCCGCCTTATGCATGTGCACAAGGCAGAAGACAGCCTGTCTGGTCCCGGGCATTCATGTGTCTGCCCGGGCCTTTCTGCAACCTCCTGTACCTGCTGAATGACTCAGCAGGCCCAGGACATAACAGTATCACTGCATTATATATTTTATATGTGGCCCAAGAGAATTCCTCTTCACTCAGGACAGCTCAGGAAGCCAAAAGGTTGGGTAACCAAGCACTACATGTACCCAAATATACTCACTACATGGCTTCTGGGCCATCTGTCTGGCCCCAGCTGAAGCAATTACCAAGTTTTGATCTTAATAAAAGTATAAATGCTGTGTGTCTATGGAGGTCAGAACTGAAGAAGCTTCTTGGATGAGAAGCGAAATGTTTTCAAGGAAAAAAAACCAAGAAAGTCCAGGTGCTCTTGGAAAAGTACCATTGGGATATAAATGCTGTACTAAAATGTATGATTATAGAATAGAATAGAATAGAATAGAATAGAATAGAATAGAATAGAATAGAATAGAATAGAAGCTGGAAGGGACCTTGGAGGTCTTCTAGTCCAGCCCACTGCTCAAGCAGGAGAACCTATACCATCTCAGACAAGTGACTGTCTAGCCTCTTTTTAAAAATCTCCAGTGATGGAGCGCCCACGATTTCTGGAGGCAAGCTGATCCTCTGGTTAATTGTCCTCATTGTCAGAAAGTTTCTCCTTAATTCCAGGTTGCTTCTTTCTTTGATCAGCTTCCAACCATTGTTTCTTGTCCTGCCCTCTGGTGCTTTGGTGAATAACGTGACCCCCTCTTCTTGGTGGCAGCCCCTCAAATACAGGAATACTGCTATCGTGTCTCCCCTAGTTCTTCTTTTCTCTAAACTAGCCAAACCCAAGCCCTGCAGCCGTTTTTCACATGTTTTAGTTTCCAGGCCCTTAATCATCTTAGTTGCTCTTCTCTGAACTTTTTCCAAACTCTCAACATCTTCTAAACCTATTCTACTTTTTACTATATTCAAGAATTATGGTGAGAATATTTTTTAGAATTAGAAATGTAAATACAGCAATTATATTCTTATTAAAACTCTGAAACCATGTTTTATTTTAAGTTTTTATTGGCCTCCTTACCCTCTACTGTTCACAGGCCTGGAAAATACCTTACCCCAGGAAATGAGATAAGGTATACATTCCAAAGATAGCTTCTCTTTAGATAGATATATTCTCAATAAAGCTAGAGGCCTTTGTAAAGAAGGAAGGAAATTACATGGAATGTAAGGATAAAATGGGAAATGGGTGACTAAGAGGAACTGATAGTAATGTACAGGTAGTCCACAACTTACAACAGTTTGTTTAATGACTATTCAAAGTTACAGCAGCAGTAAAAAAAAAAAAGTGACTTATGACCGTTTTCACACTCACAACCACTGCAGCCTCCTCATGGTCATGAGATCAAAATTTAGACACTTGGCAACTGACTCATATTTATGACAGTTGCTGTCTCCTGGGGGGGGTCATGTGATCACATTTTGCGATCTTCTGACGAGCTTCCAGAAACTGGAAGCCAGTTTCGCTTAACAATCATGTTACTAACTTGTCAACTGCAGTGATTCATTTAACAAATGTGAAAAGAAAGGTCGTAAAATGGGGCAAAACTCACTTAACAAATGTCTCACTTAGCAACAGAAATTTTGGGTTACATACAGGACTACCTGTATGTAACCAATACTCAATTTTATCCTGTTTTCACATCCATGCAGCCTCACCGGAAAATACACTGCTTGTACAATTCTGATATTTGTAACTGTAAACAGCCTACTAGTTACTTACTACCCCTTGGAGAGTGGATGAAACTAGGATATATTTTAGCATTTATATATGTGTGTGTGTGTTTGTGTATGGTGTGTGTGTGTGTGTGTATAAACTCTCTGATTAAAACCCTTCAAAGAGTTGATATCCAGTTTCCTATATCAGTGGTGGCGAACCTATGGCATGGGTTCCAGAGGCGGCACTCAGAGCCCTCTCTGTGGGCACGCACACCATCGCCCTAGTCCTAGACCTTCAGCTGGGTTTTATAAAATCTTTTCGCTTTAGGCCTCCACCTCCGTGTGCAAAAAAAAAAAAAAAAAAA
>NW_015386393.1:3053448-3056811 GCF_001527695.2 Protobothrops mucrosquamatus
CACATGAAGTATTAATACCACTTTACAATGCCTTGGTAAGGCCACACTTGGAATACTGCATCCAGTTTTGGTCACCACGATGTAAAAAAGATGTTGAGACTCTAGAAAGAGTACAGAGAAGAGCAACAAAGATGATTAGGGGACTGGAGGCTAAAACATATAAGGAACGGTTGCTGGAATTGGGTATGTCTAGTTTAACAAAAAGAAGGACGAGGGGGGACATGATAGCAGTGTTCCAATATCTCAGGGGATGCCACAAAGAAGAGGGAGTCAAGCTATTTTCCAAAGCGCCTGAAGGCAGGACAAGGAGCAACGGGTGGAAACTAACCAAAGAGAGAAGCAACCTAGAACTAAGGAGAAACTTCCTGACAGTTAGAACAATTAACCAGTGGAACAACCTGCCTCCAGAAGTGGTGAATGCGCCAACACTGGAAGTTTTTAAGAAGAAACTGGACAGCCATTTGTCCGAAATGGTATAGGGTTACCTGCCTGAGCAGGGGGTTGGACTAGATGACCTCCAAGGTCCCTTCCAACTTTATTATTATTATTATTATTATTATTATTATTATTATTATTATTATTATTATTATTATTATTATTATTATTATTATTATTTTAGTTACTTTTTGATTACATGGAAATGAAATACTGTAAAATCAATCTGAGTTTTTCTCCTCTTTGCATTGACTTTGGGAAGGGTGGCTTCCAGGAAGTCATTCATAGGACAAGTTCAACTCAGTTCATCCCCCCCCCCCCCGCGAAGTTTCTCACCCTATTCCTGATCCAGGGATATCTGCAGGAGGGCTCAAAAAAGTCAAGATAACAGTCACAATGATGTAATTGAAGCCGTGGCCCAGGGATTTGATCCTGCAATTATATATCCACTATCTTGGATATATTGGACTCCTCCCAAGGACACATGACTGTTCTTCAACCACAACATGCCCCCACAGTCACATTTTTCTTTTTGCTGCAGGTTTGGGAATTGACGGGACCTATCTATCAATCTGTGTGACGCTTTGTAGGCATAATCTTATCAATTAATCAACTCGCTCATAAAAGTTGTAGGTGCTCCATCACCTGAGATTTTTTAAAAGAGATTGGAACAGCCATTTGTCTGGAATGGTGTAGGGCAGTGGTTCTCAACCTTTTCTTCAGCACAGACTCCCTTTAAATACTTTTTCTGGCCCCGGACCATGGCCAAGGACCCCCAAGACTTCACTCAAGATTTAAATCATAACATTTCTTCAAGCCTTCATGGATCCCCTGTGAAGACATTGTGATCTCTCAGAGGTCCACAGACTACAGGTTGAGAACCACTGGTATAGGGTCTCCTGCTTGAGCAGGGGGCTGGACTGGAAGAGTGCCAAGGTCCCTTCCAATTCTGTTATTGTGTATTCTGTACTTATCTTGCTTAGCATCTCTCCTGACTGCTGCTATTGATGGGCTGGGCAAAGTATTCTTTGAGCTGCAAATTATAGGCTCAGCTGGGCAGGGTTCCCTGAGGGCTGATTCTCTGAAGCCAGGCTGAATTTCTAGGAACTGGCATGCACTCAAATCAGTTTTATATAGGGCTGGAAAGGAATGGAGCAAGACACATTCATCAGACATAAGCAATATCTATAGTTGCCCCAGAATCTTTTTCTATTTAGGTTTTATATTGGTAGGGTGAACAGCTGACAGTGTTTGAAACTGGAATCTGTAGTGGATGGTCCTTCTGGGTTGGCCAAATATCTTCTGGAAGGGAGACTCAGTTCTCCTGTGATAAGAGGGGTGGGCAGTCCGAGGGTGTTCCTGGACTCATGGGAACTGCTTCATGTCAGCTGTGGCCAGGAAGGCTTTTGCACAGCTTCATCTAGTGTACAGTTGCATTCTTTCCTTGATCGGGAGCCTTTCAAACAATCACTCCCACCTTGGTCATCTCACAGCTTGACTACTGCCATGTGCTTTACATGGGGCTGCCCTTGAAGACTACTTGCAAGCTTCAGCTGGTCCAGAATTGAGCGGCATGGACAGCGATGGGCGTGGGTCGGCCTGCCCATGTGAGACCTCTGCTTTGCAAGCTGCACTGATTTTTCAGCCTTCACATTATATATCCAACGTATTAAAAATGACCCTGGTTATTTATGCCCTGAGGGAGAACTCTGCATTGATCTGTTCAACCTGTTTGTTTTCTTGGCTGACCTTGGCTTTCTCGGGAGAATTCTTCTACACTAAATTTCCAGAGCACCAATACTCGTTTTATCCTGTTTTCACATTCATGCAGTGTCACAGGAAAATACACTGCTTGTACAATTCTGATATATTTGTAGCTATAAACAGACTAGCTAAACTGGTTACTTATTACCCCTTGGAGACAGGGTGAAACCAGGATATATTTTAGCATATACATATATAAACTCTCTGATTAAAACTCTTCAAAGAAGTGATATCCATGCTCCTAAATTAACTGATAAACATGTCGCAATTCTACTCTACACTGATGACTCAGTTCTTCTCTCCTTGTCTTCTATAGGCATGAAATGGGCACTAAGAGCCTTGAAATTCTAGTGTAATGAGGAAGTGATCAACTATGATAAATCTAAAGTTTTAGTTTTTTCCCAAAAAAAAAGACAAGCCCTCAAATGGACAATTGATTCCCATGAATTAAAGCAAGACAAATATTTTAAATACTTGGGCCGCAGTATTTCAGGCCACTAGGAAATTAACAGCCCAAGTAAATTATGGCACTTCTACTCCCCAAAAGAGTGCTGTAACAATAACTAAGTTTTATAGACAACGGGGAGTAAATTACATTCCAGCAGCAATCAAACAGTTGGCTAAAACAGTTGCCCAACTATTATATGGGCCCATTTACAAACTTAACGACTTATGAAACCGTTCAATCAAATTTCCTTAGGATTTTGTCTGTACCCCAAAATAAACTCTTAATACAATCTGGAGGCTTGAAGCTAACATGCCACATATTAAGGCTATGTCTGAACAGGGAGTCTAATCCCAGGATAAGAATTATTTTATAATTTATTTATTTATTTATTTATAATTTAATTTGTATCCCGCCCTTCTCCTCACCGGACTCAGGGCGGCTAACAGCCTTATAAAACAGCATTACAATAAATATCCATATTAAAACCAAATTAAAAGAAAATATTCGTAAAGGCCAGTCGTTAAAATTACCCTTAAAATTACCCTTAAAAACCCCACTAAAATTCCCTAGGCCAAACCCGCTTGTTGAAAAAGCCATGTCTTTAGGGCGCGGCGGAAGGAGGGGAGATCCGGGATCACCCGGATCTCTGGGGGTAGTTCGTTCCAGAGGGTGGGGGCTCCCACCGAGAAGGCCCTCCCCCTGGGGGTCGCCAGCCG
>NW_015386393.1:3056915-3147871 GCF_001527695.2 Protobothrops mucrosquamatus
CGGTCCAGAAAAGGCCGCAACTGGTGGATCAGGCGTACCTGATAAAACGCCCCCCTGGTCATGGCCGACAACTGGTCTTCCAGCGTCAGCCGCGAATCCAGGAGGACCCCCAGATTGCGCACCCTCTCCGAGGGGGCCAGAATTTCGCCCCCTATAGTCAGCGATGGAGTCAGCTGACTATGCCGCGGCGCCGGCAGCCACAGCCACTTTATGCTTGACCTATAGGCCTGATGTCAATTATGACATCAAGGCCTATATGCTTGACCTATAGGCCTGATGTCTCTGCTGTTGTCAGACAGCTAAAAATCTCAGTGGCATCATATGTAGAAGAACTCTGTGGTCTGAGTATTTAGGCCAATTAATCCTTGAGAAGGTCTAATCAATAGTAAAGGAAAGAGTTAGGGACATTGGTCACCAAAGTGATATCATTAGTGCTCCTGAATTCTATATAATAATAATAATAATAATAATAATAATAATAATAATAATAATAATAATAATAATAATAATAATAATAATAATAATAATAATAATAATAATAATAATAATAATAATACAACTGGAGCACCACTTGAACACCATCGGCATTGACAAATTCACTATTAGTCAATTGCAAAAGGCGGCCTTACTAGGAACTGCTTCCATCCTGCGACGATATCTGTAATACCATCAAACATCCACATCTGCCTATCCCAGGTCCTGGGTAAGGACTCGATAGGTAGACAAAATGCCAAATCCAGTCTGAACATCTGGCTGACTGTGCAATGATCCATCATCATCATCATCATCATCATCATCATCATCAAGTTGGAAGGGACCTTGGAGGTCGTCAAGTCCAACCCCCTGCTCAGGCAGGAAACCCTATATCATGTTAGATATGTTAGATAGCCCCAAGCCCTGTTCTGTGGGGTGTCTATATAATCTAATCCTAAGCAAATATAGATGGGCTTTAATGAGTCTGCCTTAATGTCTAGATTCCATGTGACTCCTTATTTACAGAGACTTTGTCTTTGTGGATCCAGGGAGGTAGAAATTGTTTTCATGTCTTCATGTAGTTTCCTTTTTATGGTGCCCCAAAACATACTTTGATCTCCCTAATCATCTCTAAATTTGGAGGTCATACTGATAAATTTTATGTTCATTCCTTTTTAAGGTGGCCAAATATCTTAATCAGATCATACAATTACATAAAACTTTAGGAGTTGAAGTCCACAAATCTTAAAGTTGCTAAGTTTTGGAGATGCCTGCTGTATATAAATGAGATCACATGGGACAGGCTTTCTTGAGAGAGAAAACATGAGTTCCAGCTATTCAGATTTCACCACAAGGAATTGGTTTAGTCAGGGAATTAGTGGCTGGGGAATTCTGGGAGTTGAAGTCTTAAAGTTGCCAAGGTTAGACATCCCTGTACAATATAACTGTGGTTAGTATTAACCTTTGATGGGGGACATGGATGATTTGCTGTGCCAACTTAGCATGTTTAGTTAATTTATGATTCCATATGGTATGTGAATCCAGAAAAATGAGTTAATTCAGCAACTAGATTATCTATCTATCTATCTATCCATCCATCCACCCAACCACCTACCTACCTACCATCCATCCATCCATCCATCCATCCATCCATCCATCCATCCATCCATCCATCCATCCATCCATCCATCCATCCATCCATCTATCTATCTATCTATCTATCTATCTATCTATCTATCTATCTATCTATCTATCTATCTCTATCATCTACTATTTATCTGTCATCTATCTATCTCTCTATTATCTATCAATCATCTATGTCTGTCTGTCTGTCTGTCTGTCTGTCTGTCTGTCTGTCTGTCTGTCTGTCTGTCTGTCTGTCTGTCTGTCTGTCTATCTATCTATCTATCTATCTATCTATCTCAAAATTGTATGCTGCCCATTTCATTGACTGTGACGTTGGGCAGCTTAAAGACTAAATAAGTGAATAAAATATAGAATAAAACATTAAAACAATAAATAAAAACCTGAAATTTAAAAATTCAATTAAAATTATGTCAGTTCTGTAAATGTAACTTAGGGTAAATTAGGCATATAATGGCAAGATCAAAGCCACGTGATCTACCACAACAGGCTAGTCATTTTACAGTCTGGTGTGCCTTGTCAAGTTGGCCACTTGGTGTTTTGGTGTCAGGATCTGGCCCAAAAAATTCCAAACATCACAATTAATTGCCCTGATTGAAGCAGGCTTGGTCATATAGACCCCCCCCACACACACACACAAACAATATGATTTTTCTTTCTTTCTCCTTGTTCCCCTTGACCCGCAATGGCTCCATCCTTAATGAGGTCACTACAGATTTTTCTTTTTTCTTCTTTTTTCTTTGAGTAAGGCAAGAAGTGAACTCAGAAAAAGGGATAGTTCAGAAACAAAGTGGTTTCTTGTGCAATAGCCAGTGGTGGGATTCAAATATGTGAACAACCGGTTCTCTGTGTGGATGCCGCTTCCAGAAGTCCATTCTGGGCCTGGGCAACAAAAAATGAGCTACCGGTTCTGCCGAAGTGGTGCGAACCGGCTGAATCCCACCACTGGCAATAGCCTAGAGGGCGATTTGGAACTTCGTCCCCACTTTACCATAGTCTAAAATAAAGCTGAGTCAAAAAGAGACAGATAAACTAAGATAGCTTAAGCAGAAAAAGGAACAGCTTCCCAGACTTTTAATTTGCTTAATTGCTACATTTTTGGTCCTTTAGGTACAGGGGTGTGCATTTTTTTTGGTGGGTTAGGTTGTGTGTTTTGAAACTAGGAAATCAAACACTCCTTTTTTTTATGCTTCAAAGCCCTGGAGGCAACCACCTCTTCCACTCAGTCCAGAATTTCTGGTTGAGCTGGAACAGAAGCACCATGGTGAAAAACATCGGAAGAAAACAAAGTCAGATGTGGCTTGTGACCTCAAGAAGCACAGTAATATCACAGCTGCCAAGGGTAGGAAGTGGGCTGGCTCCTTCCATGAGAGGCAAGATGCTCCTGTCCTCAAATCACAACAAACAGTTGACCAGATCCAAATAGCGTGCAGTGCAACAGCACCCTTTTGGGACTGATGCTTCTCACAGAATGCTTTTCCCCACCATCTTTGTTCATCACTACAGAATAACAGAAGTCCAGATTTGGAAGGGCACCTTGGAGGTCTTCTAGTCCAATCCCCCTCCTCAGGCAGGAAACCCTACCATTTCAAACAAATGGTTGTCCAATCTCTTCTTAAAAACCTCCAGTGTTGGAGCACCCACAATTTCTGGAGGCAAGTCGTTCCACTGATTAATTTTTCTCACTGCTGGGAAATTTCTCCTTAGTTCTAGGTTGGTTGTCTCCTTGATTAGTTTCTACCCGTTGCTTCTTGTCCTGCCTTCAGGAATAGGTTGACCTTCCCCCGCTTCTTTGTAGCAGGCTCTTAGATATTGGAACACCGCTATCATGTCATCCCTAGTCATTCTTTTCATTAAAAAGCTAACAATATAAAATTCCTATTGGCCAAAGTGTTATTTGAAAGAATGACAAAACTAGATATTTGGTGACAGGTTGTTATTGAGGATGGGCTTCAAGCAGAAGCCCAAAATTTGGACTTTGATCAACAATGTTCTATTAAAACAAGACCGATTGTTGCTTGATTACTGCAATGTACTCTACATGGAATTGGCCTTGAAAAGTATCCAGAAACTTCAGTGGGTTAAAAATGCAGTGGCCCACATGGTTTTTGCAAGTGTACATTTGTACATGCATTATCTTTCTTACGGGAGCTGCATTGGTTGCCAAATATGCCCCAGAGTTCAGTTCAAAGTGTTGGTTATCTTGCATGATGTGGGGACAGAATATTTGAAGGACTGCCTTTTCCCAGTTATATCCACCTAACCCACCAGAGCAGAGAGGTAGGGCATGTTATGGGTCCCCTCTCTTAAGGAGGTCCATCTGGTGGGGAGAAGAAGATGGGTGGTTTCATCTCTTCCATGTTGGTTCCCTCCCTGTGGAACATCATCCTTGCAGCAATAAGATTGCTTGATACTCTTTCAAAAGGACGTGGTTTGTGCGACCCCAGGGTGATATGGAGCACATCAAGTGGTTGGTTTGATTGTTGCCACCAGGGAGTCAAGGTTTATTGGGTTGTGTATTGGGGTTTTGTTTCTTTGAGCTGCCCAGAATGACCATGAGTGAGTTGGGAGGCCATATAAATTCTTGTAAGAGCTATTAACCAGGATGGCTAGCATGCATCTTTAAAAGAAGTCAACTTTCAGTGAAGATCCAAAGGCAAAATAATCCTTGGCTTGGTTGCTGCTAAGTAGGGAGAAAGTAGGTGAAGTGGTTTGAATCATCAGGAAGTGCTTTCTAGGTAAACAGCAGCGTGATCATATACTACAGCCACAGTACAGTTGCTAAAGATTCAAGTTCAAAGCTCAGATGATGGTATTGTTCTGACTTCTCTCCCTCACTTCTACCATAGGTGCATCCCAGCCGTAAAGTGTACAGCCTGGAGGCCTTGAAACTAAAAGTCTGCGGTTCCCCAGGCATTTCAGCCCATTTCATTTGGAGGGAAGGGTTATGACATGCATGTTAATCCAAATGCCTTTTAAACTCTGCCCAATCACCTATAGTGGGGTGTGTGATGGCTCAAGCGTTAGAGCTCAAGTGTTAGAGACCCAAGCGCCACGAGATGGGGTGAGCTCCTGTTCCTTGTCCCACCTCCTGCCCATCTAGCAGTTCGAAAGCATGCAAATGCGGGTAGATAAATAGATACCACTTTGGTGGACAGGAAACAGTATTGTGTGTGTGTTTGGTGTATAATTATACTGGCCACATGACCACAGAAATGTCTTCAGTCACTGCTGGTTCCCTCGGCTAAGAAATGGCGATGACCATCCGCCCCTAGAGCCGAGGGGAAAGGGGGAAACTTTTACCTTTAACCACCTATAATCTTTCTCATGTTAATAATGCAACACATATGATGAATATGTTTGCACCCACAGGGAGGGATGGAATAATGAAAACAGCATCACACTGATGCAATGCAAGGGTTGTCTTTTTAGTACACACCTCAAGACATTGCTGGAAATGTAAATTGGCAATAGGGACCTACTACCATATGTGGTGGGAGTGCTCAAAGGCTTGTGATTTTTGGAATAAGATAAAAAAAATGGCTGGAAGAAATATTAATGATAAGAGATAGAGCTAAAACCAGAACTCTTCCTATTAGGCCTAACTACACAGAAATACGATAAAGGGATATTTTACCTGATGTTACACATTTTCACGGCTGCTAGATTGGCGTATGCACAAAATTGGAGGAATAAAGAAACTCCAACAGAAGAAGAGATCTTATACAAAATTCTATCGTGTGCCGATATGGACAGGCTCACAATGGAAATGAAGGACAAGACAGAGTCAGATTATTTTGAAATCTGGGACAAATTTTATTATTGGTGTGAATCAAGGGGGACTGTTCGGGTTATAAGCTAGTGTTAAAATAGAAATATATATAATTGTATGTTAGTATATAGATAAATAAATTAGATATTGTATTCTATAGAAAAATATGTATGTATATAGAGAGATTAAGAACTATATGTATGAAGAAAAACAAATTGTTAGAAATATGTATACTGGAATGTTACGTTATGTCCATTTTTGTTTTAACTGTATTATAAATAAAAAACTTTTAAAAAAAGACATTGCACTCATATATAGAAGGGGCGGAGCTTGTGTGTCATTTTGACAAAAGTGTTAGATCCTTTGCCTACCAACATAAGCATCCTCCTTAAAAACTGCAACTGGTAGGGTTTGTTCCTAGATAAGAAAGTGTATCCCAGCGATAAATAGTTTTCAAAACTGCAGGCACTGGTAAATGGTTGCTTTTGAGTAGCCTCCAAGTCTATTACAGATAGACCACAACTGAGGTGGTCCCTCAAATAACTTTGTTGCCTGCCATGTAGGATTTTAAAGGTCAAAAACAGCACCTTGAATTGGACCCAGAAGCAAACTGGTAACCAATGCAGACTGTGAGGCAGAAGTGTAATGTGTGCAGCTCTTGACACTGGCACATTTTGCCCCAGCTAAAGCTTCCACCACCACCATCCTGCTCGCCCCAGAGGTCATCCGAAAGTGTGACCAATGTCATTTCCATCCTATATCCCAGTGGTTCTCAACCTGTGGGTCGGGACCCCATTTGGGGTCGATCGACCATTTCATGGGGGTCGCCAAGCAAGGCTGTCCGCCATTTTTTTTGTCCACCATTTTTTTCCCCTTTTCCGGCGGGTGCCTTACCTCGCTTGGGCTGGACCAGCTGGTGGTCGGCCTGCTCCGTCTCTGCCGCTTGCCAGCTATGCCTCGGCCGGCGCAGGGGGCGGAACCACGCATGCGCGGTGCTCCCGGGCAGGGAAAGTCCTCAACTTACGACCGGTTGGATAGTCCTCGACTTACAACCGGTTTAGTCCTCGACTTACAACCGGTTTAGTCCTTGACTTACGACCGGTTTAGTCCTCGACTTACGACCGGTTGGGGTCGCGGCATTAAAAAGGTTGAGAACCACTGCTATATCCAGACCTGAATCCTGACTGAAAGGGATCCAGATGAGTCATTCCTAACATTCAGCTAAATGCATCTTCTTGCACTTTTGACGCTTATTCTGTGTTTTGCTTACTGAAGGAGCAGTCAACAAGATTTGGTATTCTTCTGTGTGACATCCCTTCACAAACTCAAATAACGCCATTTCTTCTGTCTTCTATTCTCCGGATTAAATGCTTCATTTGATGATCTGCTGCAGAATCTTTCCAGGTATTCATGTTAAACTGATGGTTTGTGTTTCTCTGCTTTTTTCCCCACTTCCCTTTCTGAAAACATTTTCTGTTTTCCAGTTACCTGGTAATTTCAAGATTTCTTAAAGATAATACAAGGATATTTAGCGAGACCATCAACAAGCCTCTGATACAATTCACTTGGCTTGGAGATTAAACTCATTCAAAGCTTAAATGTACCGTAATTCCCTTTTTATCAATCATAAGCTGCACTTCTGCTCTTCACAATGGCCAAGTGGACCACATTCATACACTCTTGTTGGAGAAGACTGATCCAAAATAGGACCTTAGTAGCTCTTTCTTTTCTTTACTTTACTTTCTTTTCTTTACTTGTTAGTGATTTGCCATCTTTGCTGACCAGCTGGCAAACTGATCCTTTGGGATTCTTTTAATTTTGAAGGTATCTGTGTCATCTATAACATCCTTGGGCAAACTGTGAATTTCAGCCACCAGACACTAGTATAGTCAAGTGCAGGAGTAGGCAACCTTGGCTCTTTTATGACTCGTGGACTTCAACTCCCAGAATTCCTGAGCCAGCATGGCTGGCTCAGGAATTCTGGGAGTTGAAGTCCACGAGTCATAAAAGAGCCAAGGTTGCCTATCCCTGGTCAAGTGAGATAAACCCTTGGGTAGTGCTTTCCTGTTGACGTAGCATCAGTGAAAGGTAAAGCAAGTGAAAACATTTGCCATGCAGTCCTCATACCGCATGTATGAGGCCAGCTATTTGTTCCATTGTAGATCTAGCTCATTCTCCATAATAAAAACTTGTTCTCTCTGATTTATGAATGACGTTGGCTACTGTACAGTATTAGGGCTGGTGAAGTTAAGCCAGTTCTTTAAGAATGAGAATAGAATAAAGAAAAACAGAGTTGGAAGGGACCTTGGAGGTCTTCTAATCCAACCCCTATACCATTCCAATATCTCAGGGGCTGCCAGAAAGAAGAGGGAGTCAAGCTATCCTCCAAAGCGCCTGAAGGCAGGACAAGAAGCAACGGGTGGAAACTAATCAAGGAGAGAAGCAACCTAGAACTAAGGAGAAACTTCCTGACAGTGAGAACAATTAATCAGTGGAACAACCTGCCTCCAAAAGCTGTGAATGCTCCAACACTGGAAGTTTTTAAGAAGAACACTAGACCAGTGGTGGCGAACCTATGGCACGCATGCCAGAGGCGGCACTCAGAGCTCTCTCTGTGGGCACGCGTGCCATGCCCCGGAGATGGCAACCGTCCCTCTTCAACCAGCCGCCCGCTAACTTGCCGAGGTCCCACAGGGCCAGATGCAGCCCAGCATGGCTGGTTTCCCTCCCCCCCGTCCCATCCCTCCTGGCCTCGCATGCTCTCCTTTTCCCAGGCACGACCCACTGCATCTATGCTTCTCTGAACTGCTGGCGGTGGGCTGCGGAGCCCCAGAGTGCGCCGATCGAGGGGCCAGCAGGCTGTGGCTGCTGACAGACACCGTTGGCCCCCATGCGCTCGCTGGCCTCTGTGTGCGGGGGCCGATGGTGTCAGGCAGCAGCCACCCCGTCCCGTCCCACCTTGCCCTGCGGCAATGGCACCCCTGCCCTGCCTCGCCTTGCCTCACCCTGCAGGACGAGCCTCCTGCCCATCACCCCACCTGCCAGAGACCCCCTGGATCTCCCCCAACCCTGCCCGGCTCCCACAGGCATCCCTCCCCATGAGCAACATCGAGGTGACCACACCCACCCAGTGGGCCACACCCACCGTCTGCCATGACCACCACAGCCACAGCCACACCCACCCAGTGGGCCACGCCCACCTGGCACCCGGCAATAAATAAGTGGGTTTTGGGTTGCAGTTTGGGCACTCGGTCTCTAAAAGGTTCGCCATCACTGCACTAGACAGTCATTTGTCTGAAATGGTATAGTGTTTCCTGCCTGAGCAGGGGGTTGGACTAGATGACCTCCATGTCCCTTCCAAATTATTATTATTATTATTACTATTACTATTACTATTACTATTACTATTACTATTACTATTATTATTATTTCAGACAAATGGCTGTCCAATCTCTTCTTAAAATCCTCCAGCATTGGAGCAGCCATAACTTCAGGAGGCAAGCTGTTCCACTGATTAGTTGTTCTTACTGTCAGGAAATTTCTTCTTAGTTCTAGATTGGATCTCTCTTTGATAAGTTCCATCTGTTACTTTTTATTCTGCCCTCAGGTGCTTTGGAGATGTTGAACCCTGCAGCAATAAGTATACACTTACCTGAGAGTAAGCCCGATTAACCACAGAGGTATTTATCTTTACATAAATAATACAGGTACAGATAATCAAGTGCAGCCGTTCTTTCTTCCCGATTCTGCCCTAAAAGGAGAGCAACACTGCCCCCTGCAGATGAAGAAAGAAATCGCCCTTCCTTGATAGGTGTTGGATTTGAAAAAAATTATATCAAGCATTGCCAAAGAATGGTTTAAGCATTCATTATGATAAAATTAATTCTAGGAAGGGGTGGCAGTAGATTAGCTGATCTTGTAAATCCTTCATTCTGATACAGGGAGGAGAAAGCAGGTCAACATAAGCATGAGCCGTAAGTAGTGTGTTTCACCACCCCCATATTTGTTGTTGTTGTTGTTTATTAGATTTTTATCCTGCCTTTTATAAATAACTTAAGGGAGTGAACACACTTAATGGTCCTTCCTCCACCTATTTTCCTCACAACAGCAACCCAGTGAGGTGGGTTGGGCTGAGAGAGAGTGACTGGTCCAAGACCACACCCAGCTGATTTTTGTGTCTAAGGTGGAACTAGAACTCACAGCCTCCTGGTGATTGGCCCAAAGACACGCAGCCAGCTTTCATGCCTAAAGCAGAACTAGAACTCCAGCTCCTGGTTTCTAGACCAGCACACTATACCAAACTGGTTCCTCATTAAAAGTAAAATACCATCAGAAAATGACCATTTATTGATTTATTATATTTGTTTATTTATTTACATTTATTTTATTACATTTCTATACCGCCCATCTCCCTTAAGTTACTCTGAACGGTTTACCATATCATAAAGCAATCTAAACACATGGTTAAAAACAGGGTTAAAAACAGAATTAAGAACAAGGTTAAAATTTACCAGTTAAAAGAGAAAATCAAAGTTTAAAAAAATCAGTTTAACAAGGCAGAGGGAGTGTCCTTAAACCATTCCCCATCCCCAGTACAGCATAATCCTTTTATACTCCCATGCTCATTGGCAGAGCCAGGTCTTAACGCTCATTCAGAAAACCAAAAGCGTTGGGGCTCACCTTGCCTCTGGGGATTAACATGCCCCAAAGTGTGGGGCAAAAGCAGAGAAGGTGTCCTACCTCATAGGTAGCAAACATAGGTAATCCAAATCAACAAAACATAATGAATATCAAGGTAAACAACAATGAGAAGATAACATAATAGTGCCTGAAGACAATCCATTTCTCCACATCACCATAATCATGCTAAAGAAAGCCACAGTGATGGTCTCACCCAACCTATAGTTCCCATCTAGCTCTTCAGTGGTTTACAAAATGCCAGCAAAGTTGGGGCCAAATGTTCTGGTGTTCTGAAAAATGGGCATTGCAACAGGGAAGGCCCAGGAGATGTTTTGGGTCATCCTTGGTGATAGCAGTGTTGATGGACCCAAGGTATCACTGGTCTGGAATAATGTAGACATCATCTACTGCTTCCGGGTTAGGCTTCCCACTATAGTTGTAATATAATTCCTGAGTATTGGCGTAGATGGGCTGATGGCCTTCAGAAGAATCTCTGCTCTCACCTTTCGATGGAGACCTGAGGACCCAAAATCCCCCAAACAAAAGAAATTATTATCATGTCCCCCTATGGAATCATTTTGATCCTCCTATCAGTTTTGATCTGATACAATTTGCATTATTGTTTTAAATCGTTTATTTTCCCTTTGGGAACCATTTTGAGGTATTTTAATGGAGCTGTTATAATAGCAAATTTATTCATCATGCACTTGTAACTAAGCACAGGCTAGATATAGCATAAAAACTGCAATTCTAAAAACATAATACAAAGGAATGTTAAATCACATTATGAAGTAAGGAGTCTTTAGAATAGTGTAGAACCTTTAAAATGTGTGAACTTCAATTCCCAGAATTCCCAGCCTGTTGAAAATCATTGGTGCTAGGCCAAATGACTTATGATATAAGGAAATTCTCTACATTCAAATTAGTGAGTAAAGTAAAAAAATAATAATAATGGCCAAGAAAATGAAGTTCTCTGTGAAATCATTACAGTGGTGAGGGGAAAAAAGTATGTTTTGCGAAGAGATGTTAACAATTTATAACTTTTTTGAAATGCGTTTTGCTGGATTTTTTTTTGTTGTTATTCTGTCTCTCACTGTTAAAGTAAACCTACCATTAAAATTGTAGACTGATCATTTCTTTGTCAGTGGGCAAATATACAAAATAAGCAGGGAATCAAATACTTTTTTCCCCTCACTCTGTGTGTGTGTGTGTGTGTGTGTGTGTGTGTGTGTGTGTAAAGAGAGAGAGAAAGAGAGAGAGAGAGAGACAGGGAGACAGGGAGAGATAGAGAAAGAGGAAGGGGGGTGTCTTTTTGATAGATTCTACCCATAAGCTTGAAGGATACACATTCCAACTTATCTCACCTTTAAGCCCCCTGCAGGACTAATTATTTTCAAAATTATCCCCCTTCCTCTCCTAATGACAAGAAATCTATTTTTATTCCATTTTGAAACTTGCCATTTGCAATTCATCATGGGGAGAAGCTTCACACACTTCCCAAAATGTGAAATGATGCTTCACCCTCACTTAAAAATAATGGGGAGGAACAGCATATGTTCAGAAAGCCTTATGGTGTTCGTGAAAAGCTAATTATTTGCAACAGTGGCGAATATCTGTAGCTCGGGTGTAGGATGAGGGTGAAGGTTCATCCTCCCATTCTGGTGGGTTGCTTTCCGAACATTTCATTACCAGGCTAGGTAACATCTTCAGTGGAGTTTAGGGAATGTTAGTGTCAGTGTTCTGTTTATAAGGGCTTCAGGTGTGGGTGTGTCAAGTGACGGTCTTGTGATGGGGAGGTTACGTCAAGTCTGGGTCATTGGGAGGTGAACTGGTGGGGGGAGGGGGCTTGTGTGTGTTGGTTGAGGGTCAATGCTGTCTCTGACTAAGGTGTCATCAATGTAGCATGTCCAGAATTTTGGTTGGATGGTGGGTAGAGCTCTGGATTCGAGTCATTGCATGATTGCTTCTGCTATTAGACCTGTTATGGATGAACCCCTTGGGGGACCTTGTACTTGCTTGTAGATTTTCCTGTTGAACTTGAAGTATGTGTTGAGGCACAGATCCAGGAGTTTCATGATGGTTTCTGTGAACGTGGAGTGTTCCATAGTGGCATCATCTTTGTGGGTATGGTGTTTCGTGAGTAGGTGGTGTATGGTTTGTTTAGCCAGGTCGATGTCACCTACTCACCTTCGTCATCGTCAGACACTCCCAAATTGGAGAAACACACCACCTACTCAATAATATATTCCCTGGGATCTAATTTTCATGCAAAGAGTAAATAGACAGTAGACTCCCATTCCTTGACATCGACATAAAGAAATTGGACAAAGGAGAACTGGAAACCCGTGTCAACCACAAACCTACACAGACGGACCAGTTTCTCAGCTTCACAAGCAAACACCCTACCGCACACAAAAGCAGCTGTGTCCAGACCTTCTTCAGAAGGGCCAGGACACACCACAGCACCACAACACTAAGAAAAGCAGAAGAGAAACGGCTGCTTGACGTCTTTCTCCGTAAGTGCCATCCAAAAAACTTCATATTCCGACACACAGCACCCAAACCACAATATACCACATAGCTGGACACCACGCAAAAACTAACCCTATCATAAGCAAAAGGGTTGTTGGAAATGACAGCCAGAATTCTCCAATCCTTAGAAATAACAATAGCCCACAAAGCCACAGCCACACTCCGGCAGGAATTATCCAGAACAAAAGACAAGACACGGAAGAATGAAAGAAGCAATGTCCTCTACAAAATCAACTGTAACGATTGGAACCACTTCTACCTGGGATAAACATCACGTCAATTGAAAAACAGGATCCACGAACACCGGCTGACAGTCAAACGCCACGATCCCAAATCCTTAATCTCTACCTACGCCAACACCAAACAACACCAGTTCAATTGGAGCAACACTAAAATCATCAGCCATGCTACCATCCACCACACTCGTGAGTCATGGAAGACTGGCACTCCACAAGCAATTCCATCCACAGACACACTGACCTACAACCAGCCTAGGAACCCCTCAGAATCCAAACCCCACCACCCAGCCAAGAGGAGACAGCACCGACGCTCAACCAATCCACGCAAGCCCCCCTCCCACCAGCAGTTCACCTCCCAGTGACCCAGACCTGATATGTATCCTCCCCCATCACAACACACCTGATCCATCGCAAGACCCATCAACTTGACACACCCACAACTGAAGCCCTTATAAAAAGAAGAACACTGATATCCCCCAAACTCTGAAGTTGTTACCTCGCCTGGTATCAAAAAGTTTGGAAACCAACCCACAAGCTCAGAGAACGAGCCTTCACCCTGAAGCTAATTGTTTTTTACATGTGTGTGTATTTCTTTTATACGGTGTCTGCCTGTATTTGAAGAGGTGTTTCAGGTTTACTATTATTTATTAAATTTCTATGGCAGCCATCTCACTGGTACAGCAATTCTGGACTGCTTAAAATATAATAAAATGTTTAAGCTTTTCAGTAAAGTTTAAAAATCTGGCTATGCTCCGAAATCTGGGGGGCTACATGCAACCAGGGCCCCGTCTCCTAGCTATATTCTTAACAGGCCAGACATCCTGCTTTGCATGTACTTTGAATTGGACGTTTTAATGTTTGCATTGTTTTAATGCTTTTTACTGCTTTTATTGTTTTAAAATGTTTTTAAGATTTTAATTGTAATATATTTTTTGAATTTTGAGCCGTCCAGTGTCTTTTGTTGAGATGGGCAGCTATAGAAGTTAAACAAACAAACAAACACATAGATAAATAACATCTCAGCCCATAGGAGAAATGGGGCCATGGGAAGCATCTCACAAGGGACCCTCATTCTCCAGGGAGTAAAGGCAAGGAGGGGGAGAGGTGCTTTCAGACTTGCAAGTTTCTGTTACTGTAACCTTACAAAAAAAGTACAGGTAGTCCTTGACTTACAACAGTTCATTTAGTGTCTGTTCGAAGTTACAACAGCACTGGAAAAAGTGACATGATAAGTTTTCACACAACCGTTGCAGCATCCCCATGGTTACATGATCAAAATTCAGATGCTTGGCAACTAACTTATATTTATGATGGTTGCAGTGTCGGTGTGTGTGTTTGTGTGTGTGTGTGTGTGTGTGTGTATCATGGCATCCCCTTTTGCCACCTTCTGACAAGCAAAATAAATGGGAAAGCCAGATTCCCTTAACAACTGTGTCACTAAATTAACAACTGCAGTGATACACTTAACAACTACAGCAGGAAAGATAGTAAACTGAGGTAAAATTCACTTAAAAAACTGTCTCACTTAGCAACAGAAATGCTGGCCTTGATTGTAGTCGTAAGTGGAGGACTACTGGTAGTTTTAATTCTCGTGGTTTTGGTTTCCTGTCTGAATTTCTTTGAAGGGCTGACCCTAAGTCACCAAACCTCGTTTTTGTAATCTAGAGAAGAGGAATGAGATGTAAGTCGGTGAAAAATGGGAACGTGGGACTCTCATCTGCTTTTTCGTGACCAAAGAGAAAGACTAAATCTCTTTCTGTTATAGGTGGTCCTTAACTACCTAACAAATACATAAATAAATCTAAAAATAAAATAAAATTAAAAAAAAATTGAATACAGGTAATCCTCAACAGTTCACTAAGTGAACTGAAAAAAGGGGACTTATGACCTTTTTTTCACACTTATGGCTCACATTTATGCAGTGTCCCAGGATCTGTCAAGCAAAGCTAAAGGGGAAGCCACTTTACAACTATGTTACTAACTTAACAAATACAGTGATTCACTTAACAACTGTGGCAAGAAAGGTTGCAAAATGGGGCAAAACTCCCTTAACAATTATCTCGCTTAGCAACAGAAATTTTGGACTTAATTGCCGTAAGTCGAGGACTACCTGTAAAAAAGTTAAAAACCAAGATAATGGGCAGCCTGGGGCTCTCCTCTACCTGGTCAGCCTCCCTTAATGTAGCAGTCCTCTGCTGAGGTCCCCCAGGCCAAGTAGCAGAGCCAGGAATGGGGGGTGGTCATCTCCCATAGGAGACTATTCCAGAGGATGAGGGCCACAGCAGAAAAGGACTTTCTCCTGGACCCCGTAAGCCAAAATTCCCTGGCAGATGGGATCCGAAGTAGGCCGTTAATGCTGAAATGAGCAGGGTGGGCTATGCCCATTGGGGTCAGGCAATTCCTCAGATAACGTGGATCCATGCCAGGAAGGGCTAAACCATGCTAAGCATCTTGGGTGATTTCAGTTGAAAACATGTCAAGTGCTTTCACTGGAGGGGTAGATGATGTGAGTAAATTCTCTTTCAGAAACTTTTTAACTCAAGTGTTTGACATTTAGGATAGGGATAAAAATATAAGCCCTTCTATTCAAATAAAAAAGCCCTGTCTAGTCCAATATCTTAACTCCACCAATTTACTGTCAGAAGAAGACTGTTCCTATGCATAAAAGTTCCATGACTAATGGTTGCTGACAGACCCACCCTAATTAATAAGAATTCTACCAGATCACACTGAGCTCCGTCATGGGTTAGTATTTTGTGTGTAACCGAGGCCAGCCTGATGCTGCTCCATTGGAAAGGCATGAAAATGGTCCAGGTCCTTTCCTTGTTGTTCGATGGAGCATCTTGCATTCAGAGTCAGCTTCACATCCTTATTAAGGCAAATGTTTTCCTTCTCTAAAAACCACCCGGATTTCCATTCTACCTGTTGCTGGGAATGATGGAGGCTCTACACTAAGTTTGAATGTTCGCAAACCCATTTCAGCCAAGAGACTTAACCTGAAGTCATTTTGCTTCGGAAAGAAATGAGGCCACCAGAACGGGTAGGTGTACATTTGAAATAAAGTGCTATTCTTCTGGTTAAAGATAGTTCTTCTCATTCTAGTTTTCCAGCCTGTCTCACCCTCCAGATGCGATTGGGACTGTACAGGTTAGTCCTTGACTTACAACCATTTGCTTAGTGGCCATTCAAAGTTACAACAGCACTAAAAAAAAAAGGTGATTTATGACCGTTTTTCACACTTACAAGCAGGGCTTTTTTTCTCAGCGAAAAGGTGGCGGAACTCAAACCTGGCCACGCCCCCATCAAACCCTAGGACCGCCCCTTTAGAAAAAAGATGCAAGTAAAATGTGGGAGGGGCTACTTCCGGTTTGGGAGGGGCTATTTCCGGTGTGGCCGGCCCGGAAAAAGGTGCCGGAACGCCGTTCCGCCGCGTTCCGGCAGAAAAAAAGCCCTGCTTACAAGCATCCCCAAGTAGCATCCCCAAGTCTACATGATCAAAATTCAGAGTCTTGGCTACTGGCGTATTTAGCACGGTTGCAGTGTCTTTGCGACCTTCTGTTGACGGGGAAGCGAGATTCATTTAACAATTCTGTTATTAATGTAACAATTGCAGTGATTCACTCAATAACTGTGACAAGTATGGTCATAAAATGGGGCAAAACTCACTTAACAATGGCCTCGCTTAGCAACAGAAATTTTGGGCTCAAATGTGGTCGCACGTTGAGGACCACCTGTACAAGATTCTCGGAGATTTAGGGTACTATGATACTAGAACTCATAATTAAGTATATAAAAGCTCACTTAAGAACTGTCTGGTTTAGCGACAGAAATTTTGGGTTCCATTTCGGTCATAAGTTGAGGATTACTTATGATGGGCCACCCAGTATACCGATTGGAGAAGCTGGCCCTAATTATTCAGTCAGCAGAACGGCAGTCTGAAAATCCTCTGCGGACTATTTTAAGCACAACTGAAGAAGCACATTTCTGCCCAGCGAGTTGTTGCTGGGAACAAGGCATAGGGGTTGCGTTGGGGATTTTCTCCCTTCCTTTTCCTGGCTATTACTCAAAGCAGAAAAAAAGCAAGGGGGTGGGAGGAAGAGACAGAGAGAGAAATTGCCCAACCGGAAATTAGTTAAGAGAAAAAGCTGAAAAACACATGACCTGTGGATGGTGGCACAGTTCTATGACTCTTAAAAAAAAAAAACCTTTCTAAAACAAATGTTTGCCCTGGGCAATTCTAACTGCAGTGGCCAATTCTGAAACAAATGTTTGCAGTGGGCTTCTAACAATAGGAAGACTTGCAGCCAGGTCAATTGAGACTTTGGTGAATTAAGACTTTGGAAAGAGCTCAGAGAAGAGCAACAAAAAATGATTAAGGGCCTAGAAGCTAAAACATACAAAGAACAAAAAAAGAAGGACCAGGGGTGACATCATAGCAGTCTTCCAATACTTGAAGTGTTGCCACAAGGAAGGAGGGGTCGACCCCTATTCTCCAAAGCACCAGAAGGAAAACTGACCAAGAAGAGAAGCAACTAAGGAAAAGTTGTGAGAACAATTAACCAGTGGAACAAATTGCCTTCAGACGTTGTGGGTGCCCCATCACTGGAGGTTTTTAAGAAGACACTGGGTAGACATTTATCAGAAATAGTATAGGTCTCCTGCAACAGCAAGGGGTTGGATTAGATGACCTCCAAGGTCCCTTGCAACTCTTACTTACAGACAAGAGACATCTCAGCCCATAGGAGAAATGGGGGCATGGGAAGCATCTCACAAGGGACCCTCATTCTCCGGGGAGTAAAGGCAAGGAGGGGGAGAGGTGCTTTCAGACTTGCAAGATTCTGTTACTGTAACCTTACAATAAAAGTACAGGTAGTCCTTGACTTACAACAGTTCATTTAGTGTCTGTTCGAAGTTACAACAGCACTGTAAAAAGTGACCATGATAAGTTTTCACACAACCGTTGCAGCATCCCCATGGTTACATGATCAAAATACAGATGCTTGGCAACTAACTTATATTTATGACGGTTGCAGTGTCGGGGTGTGTGTGTGTGTGTCATGACATCCCCTTTTGCCACCTTCTGACAAGCAAAATAAATGGGAAAGCCAGATTCCCTTAACAACTGTGTCACTAAATTAACAACTGCAGTGATACACTTAACAACTACGGCAGGAAAGATAGTAAACTGAGGCAAAATTCACTTTAAAAACTGTCTCACTTAGCAACAGAAATGCTGGCCTTGATTATAGTCGTAAGTGGAGGACTACTGGTAGTTTTAGTTCTCGTGGTTTTGGTTTCCTGTCTGAATTTCTTTGAAGGGCTGACCCTAAGTCACCAAACCTCATTTTTGTAATCTAGAGAAGAGGAATGAGATGTAAGTTGGTGAAAAATGGGAACGTGGGACTCACACCTGCTTTTTCATGACCAAAGAGAAATGGGCTCCAGAAGATGGTAGAGGACAGGAAGGCCTGGAGGAACATTGTCCATGGGGTTGCGATGGGTCGGACACGACTTCACAACTAACAGCAACAGCAACTTGGTAAATGGTATAGGGCAGGGGTAGGCAACCTTGGCTCTTTTATGATTCGTGGACTTCAACTCCCAGAATTCCTGAGCCAGCTTAACTGTCTCAGGAATTCTGGGATTTGAAGTCCACGAGTCATAAAAGAGCCAAGGTTGCCTACCTCTGGTATAGGGTCTCCTGCTTGAGTAGGGGGTTGGACTAGAAGACCTCCAAGGTCCCTTCCAGCTCTATTCTGATTGATTGATTGATTAACTTACGATCATTCATATAGCCATTCGGCCATTCATTCAAAGTTACAAAGTACAAGTAGTTCTCGACTTACAACTATTTGTTTAGTGACCATTCAAAGTTGCAATGGCGTTGAAAAAAATGACTTAGGGCCATTTTTCAGACTTATGACCGTTTCAGGGTCCCCATGGTCACGTGATCAAAATTCAGGCGCTTGGCAACTGGCATGTGTTTATGACTGTCGCCCTGTCCCAAGGTCACGTGATCACCATTTGTAATCTTCCCAGTTGGCTTTTTACAAGCAAAATCAATGGGGGAAGCCCGATTCGCTTAATGATCAAATGGCGATGATTTGCTTAATAACAGTGGCAAGGAAAGTCATAAAATGGGGCAAAACTTACTTAATAACTGTCTTGCTTAGCAATTGAAATTTTAAGCTCAATTGTGATCGTAAGTTGAGGACTATCTGTAACGTATGACCAGCCCTTCCACTTAACAATGGTTGCAGCATTCCTGGAGTCACATTATTATGATCTGAGCACTTAACAACTGCCATGTATTTACAATGGTTGCAGCATCCTGGGGTCACACAATTCACAATCTTCCCAGACAGCTTCCAACAAGCAAAACCAGCGGGGAAAACAGGATTCACTTAATGACTGTGACAAAGAAGGTCATGAAATTGGGCATGGTCATGTGGTAACTCACTTAACAACCACATAACTTAGTGACAGAATTTCCGATCTTATCTGTGGTCATAAGTTGAGGACTTCCTGTAATACTGTGTGGGGCAATTTTTCAAGTGGTCTTCCTTGGCAGAAAAGGCTACCTTTTTCTCAGGGAACTGGCAATTTAGTTTGAGTTTGTCTTGACATATTTTGGAGCTGACTAGACAGTTGGAAGTTGTGGAAGGCTTTACTGTTGACGTTGTAGTTTCCTCTCACACACATTTCCATCTCTCTAAAAAGCTCGCTGGTTGTTTATACTTAGAGTAGCCTCAAAGGAGGGAGTCCGTCCTCTTGTTGTTTTTTTGAGATTTAATGGAAACCCTGGAGAAATTAGGTTGCAGTCAACAGGGAAGTCAATCACACAGGCCAATTAAAAAAAGATACTACAAACTTGAGTATCTTAAAGGAAATTCTCCTCTCCTCTCCCACCTCCACCCAACCCCATCTTAGGAAATGTTGAAAACAAAATTTATTTCGGCATACTAAGAATGTGTGGACTTCTAGGAAAAGGGTTTGATGACTTTTATGTGCAGCACAACTTCAAGAGGGCTCCTTCCTGTCGCATGTCGTTTTAGAAATAAATGACATCACACAGCCACCCTGTTTAGAGTTTCCACTGATCCTTACAACCCAAATGTGTCCAAGGATGTGAGTGTCTGTGTGTGTGTGTGTGTGTGTGTGTTGTCAAATAGTCTACATGATGACCACAACTGGGCAACCAAAGTCCTGTCCTTTTTAATGGGTGCCGGGACCACAATCTTAATTTGACTATCCCAGGAATTCTCAAACATTGCATTGCCACAAGTCTCTAAAATGATTCATGAAATTGTGCAACTCTGCCATGTATACAACTAGTGATTTCACTGCACTTAGGGTGTGCCCAGAAATAAATGCACTCTTATGTGAATCTTTGGGATTACTTATTAGCTACACAATTTACTTCAGTAATTACATTTCAATCTATGCATCACCAGAGATTTCAAATTTGAGATACTATAGCAGCCCATCACAAACCTGTGCAAGTAATAAACAACACAATTGTTTCCCCCCCATCAGCCCTTTAAAAAAAAGATTGCCTTCCCCTCTAAATTGCTTGTAATCAAAGAAAGTCACAGGTCACATAGCTCTATCCAGCTGTCCATCTATGTACCTACAACCTTCTTAGGAATAGTGTGTTTATCTAATATTATACATAACTTTTGATATTGTGATAATTAAAGTTTTATCGAAAAAATGCAAAGCGACTGAAATGACAGAAGCAGAAAAGGGGTGCATAGCCAGGTCCTTTCCAGCCCCCTCCCTACCATCTCTGTCCTCAACCCAAGACCATATCAGCAATTCTTCTCCTTTCTTCTGGGATTTCACTCCCTTGTTTATCCTGCAGACTAGACAGAGGAAAAACTGTGCTTTTGTTACTGTTGCTGTTAAGTCGAAGCATTTCTATATTCTTTAGTAAGAGAGGAGAACAAATAGCCAGCCAGGTGTTCCTGAACTACAATTCCCAGCAGCCCCAAGAAGACTGAGGTAAATTGGGAGTTGTTGGCTGGGTTCATACAACATCCGACATTAGGCTAAAATGGGGTGTTTGGTAGTTGGTGGTTCTATAAACTGAGTGATCTGAGCAATCCTGAAATGATGTGTGAACCAACCCATCATGTTCAGCCATAATATGACATACGTGTGGGGCAAAGCATGCTACAGGGTTGCAGTATTGGCTTAAAGAATTCAGTTTGAGAATTTAATGTGTTGTGTGAAACCAGCCCCAGAGGATCATGGGTTCCCAATCCCTGTCCTATTCTAGCAGACGCTACAGATGGCTTTCTCTTTCAGTTCCTCCATCCTCAGAGCCAGTTGTTCTGCCATCTGTCCTTTTATTACCTTTTATTGGGCTCTTCATTTTCATTTCTGTTTTTAATTTGATTGACCCCACAAGAGAAAAACAAGCCCAGAGAAGGAAGGCCACGTCCTGTTCTAAAAACAAGATACGCTTATATGTCCTTTTTTTTGCCTTGATGTGTCTCTTAATTCAGTTAAACATTCAGATGATGTTTATGGATATTTGGAGATTTGGAGAAATTGACCAGTCTCTTAAAAGGAAGAGAAAGGAGACCCCTGGATTATAGAAGACTACATGAAAGCCAGTTAGATGGGGTTGCTGGCCAAAGGGAGACAATCTGCTATCCTTCAGATATTTTGGATTACAAATCCCACAATCCCCTGCTACAGGACAAACTAGCAGTAGCTGATGGGGATTCACATCCAAAACATAAAAGGCCCCAAATTGCCTATTCTTGGTCCTGGCCATATGAATTGGGTAATCTTGATCAGTCATTCTAAACCTCAACAATATTAAGACACGTGGACTTCAGCTCCCAGAATTCCCTAGCTAGGGAATTCTGAGAGATGAAGTCCACACATCTTAAAACTGCTGAAGTTGAGAAATATGGAACTACATTATGCAATTTGGTAATTTCCTCAAGACCATTGATCTTGCTTTGAAATGCAGAATTGAAGGACCATTGAATGATGAAGTTAAAAAAAAAACCACCTACAGATCATGAAATGGGGACAATATGGGTATTTTGCTGCAGCAGATCGTTAGGGGGGAAATGGGAATTGCCAAGAATTAAGAAACCCAGCAAATTTATTGCAATCTTGTGCTTTTTGTAAAAGAGAGACTTCCTGCAGCCGCAAAGGCATTTCAGGAAGCCCAAGAAATAACCCTTTACTTTACTGTATTCAAAGTTCTCAGTTCTGCCCACTGCAAAAATTTCAATCTTTAAACAATTTTTGCTGTCCAACTTGATAAGGTTAGCAACAGACCGTTAAATGGAGACCTACTCTGGATGATGAATTTTCACTGAATGCTACAGTACTGGATTATTTAGTACTGTATTGGAAAGCATCATTAAGACATTCTCATGCTAAAAAATCATCTCTCTTTTTAATTTTTTTTAATTTGAACAGGGCACTGGAAAATTTAATTTTCTGCCCTTTGGGTTAAAGGTAGTCCTCAACTTACAACCATTCGTTTAGTCCAGGGGTCTTCAAACTTGGCCCTTTTATGACTTGTGGACTTCAACTCCCAGAATTCCTCAGCCAGGCATGCGTGCATGGCTGAGGAATTCTGGGAGTTGAAGTCCACAAGTCATAAAAGGGCCAAGTTTGAAGACCCCTGGTTTAGTCACTGTTTGAAGTTACAAGGACACTGAAAAATGTGATGTATGACCAGTTACAGGTTCTCCATGGTCAGATGATCAAAATTCGGGCACTTGGCAACCAGCATGTATTTATAACATTTGCACTGTCCTGGGAGCATGTGATCACCATTTATAACCTTCCCATCCAGCTTCTGATAAGCAAAATCAATGGGGGAAGACAGATGCACTTAATGACTGCATCATTCACTTAATAACTGCCTTGCTTAACAACGAAAATTTTGGGCCCAACTATGGTCATAAGATGAGGACTATCTGTATTTACACCTCATCTTGTTTTTTGTGCTATGATAGAACACCGCAAAAAGGCAAGCTTGCCATCTCACATCAAGACTGTACAAAGATACCTTAGTGCGATACTTTACCATTATTTGTGCATCAATTAGCTGCAAAACACACACAAAAAATGATGATGCAGTTATATGTATCATCAAATTAGGACTGCCTTTTTGTAGTGTTTTATCTATGCACCCATAGGGAATGTCAGGAAAAAGGAATTGCAAATTAACTGGAAGAAATGGAGCAAACTATAATACGCACAATCTATTTCTGAAATGAAAATTCAAACTTCCCTTATTTAAACAGGAATTCAGAAAGGGGGAAGTTCAGGTTAAAAAAGATACTTCCAAGTGCTGTGATCCAAGCCTTGATGGACAGCAATTTAAAATAAAACACACACACATCACCCTTTTATTCCTCATGCTGTTTTCAGATTTCAAACCAGAATTGGGCCTTCGTTTATGCTGAAGTCACAACACCCTGTTCAAGCACCAGTTGTATATGACCCAGAATCGTAGATAGCTGCAGATTATATGACCAAAAGGGCGTCACTCTTGATCACTCAGAAAACTGTAACTAAGGAGCAAAAGAGAAGTTCAGCTCCAGTTCTCTGACAGACAGGGAACTGATGCTGCTTTTAATAGACTCTTTTCTTTTTATTTTATTTTTTTTAACATTCTGGGAACAGCTGATTGGACCAAGAGGCAGCTACAGAGGTCCCTTTTTCTTTCTTTTGTACAACTGGAATGAGCATCTGTTGTGCCAACAAAGTTGTGTGCTTTTGACTCTTAGGAAAGGGTCACTTTGGCTATTTTGGGTCTCTGTGTTGCATTTGTTTGGGGGAGACAGTTTGATTTAATGCAGCGTTTTTCAATTTTGACAACTTTAAGCTGGCTGGGGAATTCTGGGAGTTGAAGTCTGCACATCTTAACCTGGTTAAGGTTAAAAAACACTGCTTTAAAGGTTTAATATACTTATTTTGCTCCTAAACATGTTATTGTCCTGCTGTGAGATTTAACACATTTTCTCCCTTCTAAAGAACACCTATTGTTTTAGAGTCTAATAGGTTCAGAAAGAACAACTGAAAGGTATCTCTTCTGTGGCCCTCAAACAGTTCCAGAATTGGGTGGATGAAGAATTTGGGAGCTTCTTTGTTCTGGGGTGGGAAGAGCATTGGGGATTTTGGGGAGCTTTTATGGGCAAAATTCTAGGATCACAGAAGTAAGGATTGGTGAGATCTTGGAGACCATCTAATTCAATCCTCTCCACAGTGCAAGAATCTACAATTTCAGAATCCTGGACAAATTTATTTGTTTTGCAAATATATAGTAAAAAAGTAGAATAGTTTTAGAAGATGTTGAGAGTTTGGAAAAAGTTCAGAGAAGAGCAACTAAGACGATTAAGGGTCTGGAGACTAAAACATATGAAGAACTGCTGCAGGACTTCGGTTCGGCTAGTCTAAAGAAAAGAAAAAATAGGGGAGACATGATAGCAGCATTCCAGTATTTGAGGGGCTGCCACAAAGAAGAGGGGGGTCATGTTATTCCCAAAGCACCAGAGGGCAGGACGAGAAACAATGGTTGGAAACTGATCAAAGAGAGAAGCAACCTGGAATTAAGGAGAAAGTTCCTAACAATGAGGACAATTAACCAGTGGAACAGCTTGCCCTCAGAAATTGTGGGCGCTCCATCATTGGAGTTTTTTAAGAAGAGACTGGACAGTCACTTGTCTGAGATGGTATCTGTTCTCCTGCTTGAGCAGGGAGCTGGACTAGAAGACCTCCAAGGTCCCTTCCAGCTCTATTCTATTCCATATGGCCTCCCATCTTAATCAAATATCTCTGGGCAGCTAACAAGCATAAAACAAAAGCATAGATGTAAAAACAGAGAAAAGACTTAAATGAACAATAAGCTACTATAGTCATCTTCTCAACAAGACAGAACAAAACAGAGACTCGGCTGAACTTCTTTCCTGGCCCTGAAGCCAGAAAGAAGAGCCAGGTTTTTATGATCTCCCAAAAAGCCAGGTGAACCTTGAGGTGGCCACCAATCCATTGTTTAAATGCCTCCATCAAGGTAAAAATGCCCAGGTACAGGTAGTCCTTGACTTACGACCACAATTGAGCCCAAAATGTATGTTGCTAAGTGAGAAATGTATTAAATGTGTGTGACTTTTCTTGCCACAGTTGTTAAGTGAATCACTGCAGTTGTTAAATTAGTAACACTGTGGTTAAGTGAATCTGGCTTCCCCCTTTTGTCAGTTCACAAAAGGAGATCACATGACTCTAGGACACTGCAACCATCATAAATATGAGCCAGTTGCCAAGCAGCTGAATGTAAATCACATGACCATGGGGATGCTGCAATGGTCATAAGTGTGAAAAATGGTCATAAGTCACTTTTTTCAGTGCTGTTGTAACTTCAAACGGTCACTAAGTGAAGTGTTGTAAGTCGAAGACTACCTGTACTCCTATTGAACATCTCTTAAACCCGTGGTGGTGAACCTATGGCACGTGTGCCACAGGTGGCACACAGAGCCCTCTCTGCGGGCACGCGTGCCATCGCCCCAGTCCTAGGCCTTCAGCTGGGTTTTATAAAATCTTTTCGCTTTAGGCCTCCGCCGCTGTGTGCAAAAAAAAAAAAGGTTCAATCAATCAATTTCAACTTCTTGCGGGGAAAAAAAATCTCGCAAAGTTGGAATTAATTGATTGAACTTTTTAGTCCCACCTAGTCTGCCATTACCACCACAGCCACGCCTACCCAATGGGCCACACCCACCCAATGGGCCACGCTCACCCGGCACCCGACGATGCATAAGTGGGTTTTGGGTTGCAGTTTGGGCACTCGGTCTCTAAAAGGTTCGCCATCACTGTCTTAAACTAAGTCTTTTTTCCGTGAATAACCAGCTGACACCTCTAAACCAGGTGTTTTCCAATTCTCAGCTCTGGACAGCTATTAATGTGGCCCATAAGACTGTAAACTGTTAACATTTTTATGTGATTTTTAGAAATAGTTACTATATTACATATTGTATTATACTATATTATATATAATGTATTTATGTTATATATTTTATATGCGGTCCAAGACAATTCCTCTTTACTTAATGCGGCCCAGCCAAGCCAAGCGGTTGGATAAGCCTTCTCTAAACTATTCAGCCCCATCTTCGCCTCGATGCCTTCCAGATGGTTGAAGGCAGCTATAGAGACTTTTTCTCTCCAGGATAAACATATCCAACTCTTCCAACCATTTTTCATATACTTTCCTTCCCATCCCCTTATCAGCTTAGTGGTTGTCCTTTAGTCGTGCTCTTATTTGTCACCGTTCTTTCTAAAATTTAGGGCTAAACCTGGACACAATATTCTAGGTACACTCCGGCCAAGCCAGAATAGAGAAGAACAAGTAAATACGTTGAAGTTGCTTAAGGCATCCACTTCACTCTTTAAAACTCTTAAAATCTGGCCTCAAATAGGCCATGATAACCTTGACCCTATTTGGAGGGCATCCCTTTGCAAGCACCAGGCAAAGTGATGAGTTTTTTAGTTTGATGCTGACTTAATGTGCTTTCTCAAGACATGATGCCCCCTCAGTTGCTCACCTTTTGGCGGTGGTCTGCTTCCGACTCTGGTGGTTAGCTTGGCCACTTTTCATTTTGCCCACTTTGCCCTTGGATTGGTCATTGAAGACGTTCTCATAGTCCTTGTGGAACTCCATGTTTTGACTTGTGTTCCCTGGCGGAGACAAGCGGCTAATGTACCTTGATTGTCCAGAGGTGCCTTCAGATGTGTCGGAAGGTCGTTTTTCTTGGTTGATTGGGGCCCTTTTCTTCCTCCAGATTACAAAGAAAGCCAGGATGGCCAACAGGAGCAGAATCAAGATTGGTATGATGATGCCAATATAGAGACCATACCCAGTGTCAGGGCACTCCTTCTTGTAGTAATCAGTTACATTATCCAGTCTTTCAGAAGTGAAGCACTGGCATTTGATGCCGCTGTCTGAGCAGTTTTGGCAATAATGCAAAATGCTGCCTGCCACATTGCAGCGGCAGTCCACCCGGAGCTCCTTCAGGCATGGATGGAAGCCTTCAATGGATATAGAGCTAAGTTGATTCTTCTCCAGACTCAGGACCTTCAGGTTGGGTGTTTTGTCAAAGAAGTCGGAAGGAAGGCTCTTCAATTTATTATTGTGAAGGAACAACGATTCCAGTTTTGCTGCAGACTCCAATTCTGATAACTCTGTGATGTTGTTATTGGACAGATCCAACTCTTTCACTTGTTTCCAAATAGTGAGATTGACTTTGGTGACAAGAAACCTGCCACTGAAATTCAGGCATGGCGTGTCATTGAAGCGTTTAAAGTTGATCTTCGAACAAGCAGCATCCACAAGGCATCCAAGGCGGGAAAACAGCAGAGTAGCGAGCAGTCCCCACATCCTACAGTACATAAAAGCAAATTGGGGTGATGTATGTGGCAAATGGGTGAATTAATCAATTCTAATCCATCCTAATTCCCGTGTTTTACAAATCTGTTGTCATAATTTCTCCTCTTTTTCTCATTTATGCACTTCTGCTAAACCCAAGGTTCTTTACAAATGTCAGCACCCCGTTGTTGTTGTTTTGCTCAGCATCTCAAAATGTTTGTATTTTAGTTTTGCAATTCTGCCTATTTTTTGCAGATTTCCCTCTCCACCATACAAAATAATGCTTTTTCAGGTTATACTATATGAATTTTCACTCTTTTTTTTTTAAAGAGTGCCACAAGATTTTGAAAAATACCATACACATTTTGAATGATATCCAAGTGTCAGTTCATGCCTTGGTTTAATTTTTTTAAAAAAATGAATTTGCATCTAAATCTTTTTCTTAAATTTCTTTCCAACCTCAACAATAACATGGCAAAATGGCTAGATCAGGGCTTTTCAACCTTTTCACCCATTGTACCACTTTTAGGATATGGCAACATCCGAGTACTACCAGTCGCCTAGCAAGGTGTCAAAAACTTGATGACCTCCCCCCCCAAAAAGGAAAAAAGTGATAAAGTACAGGTAGTCCTCGACTTACAACAGTTTGCTTAGTGACTGTTCAAAGTTACAATGGCACTGAAAAAAGTGACCCCCAAGCCACAGCCGAGCAAGACACCTACCTGCCCGCCCGGAGGCGCTCTTCCTCTTGTCTGAGGTTTTCATTGTTGTGAGCATTTCTGTTGAGGATTGGCAGCGGGGGTGGGGTGGGGGGGTGTTTGGTTTTTATCCCCCCGTCTGCTGGGTGGTTGCAGCAGGTTTTGGTCACTTCACATGACTCTGGGACACTGTGACCGTCATAAATGTGAATCAGTTGTCAAGCATCTGAATGTAAATCACAAGACCCTGGAGATGCTGCAACATTCCAGCTGATCGGCACTTCTTCTGGGCTCAGCAGAAGCGTCAGGATCAGTGCTGCTTTCCAGCTGATTGGCGCTTCTTCAGGGCTCAGCAGAAGCGCCAGGATCAGCGCCGAGCTCCAGCTGGAGCCTGGCGCTGATCCTGGCGCTTCCACTGAGCCCTGACAGCCCCAAAGAAGTGCCGATCAGCTGGAAAGCGGCACTGATCCTGGGGCTTCTGCTGAGCCCTGACAGCCCTGCAGCTCCAGCCATCTCTCGCTCAGGCTTGTGCGGTGCTGCCACCGGTTCAGCTCATTCCCCTCTTCCACTACCACTTTCTTAGGATGGTCGCGTACCACCTGCCAGGTGCCAATGTACCACAGGTAGTACCCGTACCACTGGTTGAAAAGCCCTGGGCTAGATCATTCTGCATCATGGTTTTGATTTGGCAGCCAAGGAGCCCTTCTCAATTTTCATTATTTTATTTTTTTGTTAAGATCCTTACAACAATTAAATCAACTCTATGAGGAATCCTGTAACTATGTTCACATGGCACAATTGGTTGGAATTGGTGGAAGAGCCTTTTCTAAGCACCTACAGCTTGCTTCAATAGTAGCTGAAGCTACTTTTCCATGTGTTATTATTATTTTTTCATGTAATGAAAAATGCAGTGGGTAGCGCTATCATGGGCAGAATAGGGAGAAGCTTATCCCTACCCTTGGTGGCCATTTCTTGGCAGAGATATAAACTTAGATTTATTATATCACATCTATAAGATTTGGAGTGCTAAAAATTAATGATTTGAGAAAGGGGGAATATGGGGAACCACACAGTGGCTAGTAAAAATTGTCCAACTGAATGAGACCAGAGGTCTACTAAACACATCTTTGTGCATTTCCCAAAACAATCAGGCACATGATTGGCATTCAGAGGCATATTACCTGGGAATAAGATGGATCCACATAGCTAACAAGCTCAAAAGAAGATCTAGATCAATCCATTAAGCCCAGCCCTGAGATTCCAATGAAGACCAAGCAGATGCCTTCAGGAAGGCAAAAAAAAAAAAAAGAAAAAAAAAAAGGCATAAATGGGAAGTCAATTGCTGTTGAATACAGAAGCTCCATTTTGCTATTAAAGTCAGGAAACAAATATTAGAACTCTGAAATGAAATTTGCAATCTCAAGGCAGTCTTGATTCCTGGCAAGCATCTGGGCATGTTCTTGCCATTTTCCTGGTCACATTTTTGGAAATAGTTTGCTATTGCCTTCTTCCTGGGGCTGAGAGAGAGGGATTGGCCCAAAGTCAGCCAGCTGGCTTTGCATCTAAGCCAGGACTATACCACCGGACTCTCTTACTAAAACTCTACTTTATTAATCTAGAATCATAATAACAGAATCTTGAAAGCCACCTCTCCATCTTATACCAAAGAGAGTCAAGGCAGGGCAATCTGGAGTGTGTTTCTCACTTTTCTTCATTCCTGGGCATTCACTAACAATTTCACTACCAACAAAGCCTATTCACCTATACAGTCATGTCCAAAAGACATGGATTGGCCTCTCCTTCACTATGAACCATCTAGCATTGCTTTTACTAATGAACAACTTACAAATGAACATTTTGTTTACAGAACTTGTGTTCAGAAACAGAATGGAAAGGGTTACTGATCAAGGGGTTAGACCAGAAAGATCCAAGTTCCTACTAAGCCACAAATATCAGAGTTGACTCGAGGATCAGTTACTACTCTAACACATCCTACCTCACAAGTTTATTGAAAGATAATATAGGGGCAGGGGGTAATTAAACAAGCTGCCTGGAATAGTGCTTAATATATCTGAAGTCAGACTAGGGAGACCCAGCTTCAAATCCATCCTCAACCATGCAAACTCATTGGCTACTTCTCTCACCATAGCCTACCTTATAAAATTGTTGTGGAAATAAAATCCAAGCTCTTTTATGGGAAAATAGAGTAAAGCAGTATCATCCACAATGCAGATTGGGTGGTTGAAAGGTGATGTATTTACACATATTCAATCAACTTTATATCCTACTTTTCTCCTAAGACCTCAAGTTGATAGAGGTAGTTTTAACTTCATAACCATCCTACCAATTACAGCAGATTGATCTGAGAGATGGTGAGCGACCATCTTGAAAGGTTGAGAGTGGAGTTGAATCTGAGTTAATCCAGTGTAACTCTTAAAACTTCAACACACCAATTGTGTTGTTTTGCTTTCCCATTCTGTTCTATTGTACAGTAACTGCGCTCCCATTTTGGCCCCAGCCATTTATTACAGCTGCTGCCCAAGTTAGGCTTTTCAAGACACTAATCCACAAGATATATGGGACTTTTTTACGCCCAACCACTTCTCACACCATACCTTGAACTGAAGTCTTCAACGGATCTTCTCAGCTTTGCTGTCTTACGCTGTTGGCATTGCTTGTGACGGGAATAAAAAGGGAACCAGCAAAAGTTTCCTCTTTCAAAAATACGAGGAGGGTGGGAGGAAAGAAAAGGAAGTGAGGGGGGAAAGGCCCAGTTACTCAACCTCCTAAAAAATCAGCACAGACAGACATCTGCCATTGTCTCTGCCAGGGGCTGAGCTTAGGTTTTGGGGTTTGATCACATCTTTGCAAATAAATTCCCTAAAATATGAATTGGTTCTTTGGAAGTGGGCAGCTTCAGAACAGAAGCCAGTGTGGGAAGTCAGCCCCCCAGAGAAAGAAATATTAAAAGGAAAATATATTTCCTCAAAGGATCTTGAAGAGGCAGAAAAAGCATGCCCAATTTTTCTTGATAGCCCCAGGTCTCCCTCCCCCCAAGCAGAAGCCAGCTCTTTACAAATGCAGATGTAAACCATCAGGGAGGTTGAAGCTAGGAGATTAAGAAGACAAAGACACCTAAAATCTGCACACCTCACCCAAACTCTAAGAGTCATTAGCCCCAGCCCCAGGGAAGCAGGATATGACCTTTGGGACATAATAGGATTAACCCGTCACCAACAGAATACCAGAAAAGCACACTCAGACTCAAGTCAAAGTTCATGCCACAGGAACAGGAAACAACTCCAAACAAAAGGCTCCAGAGGGTATAAAAACCCACTCCCTACATGTGCTCAGTCCTTTTTTTTCTTCTCTTTTCTGTCAGAGCCATCTTTCTGTCTGGCTCTCCTCTTCAATAAACTGCAACCTTCTTTCTGAAGTAGTCGCCATGTTTATTCCCAGCTTGGACTGAACCATGATGAATTTATTCCCAGCTTGGACTGAACCACGATGAAGACTTTTCTTCCAACACCAGGAAAAAACAAGGATGGCAACTTGAGGGATAGGGGGGGCAGAGCCAGGATGTAGCCAGGACACATTGGGGGTGGGACCAAGATGCACCCAAATTTGGGGTAGCCCAATGTCAGGCCCAATCCACAGGGAAACTAACACTGACATATGTAGGGGAACTGTATGGTGCAGTGTGAATCCCCCTCTCACTGCATCTGGGAATTCTCTCTCACCAGTGAGTAGCTACTGTTAAACATAATGTTAGTTTTCTTCTAAAAGAGCACTAAACCCGTCTTTAAAAATGTATTGCCCTAATACACGTAGTCCTCACTTAGTTACCACTCTTTCGACCACTTGAGGTTAAGATGGGGCTGAACAAAAAGACTTACAGTTGGCTCTCAAAGTTGTGAGCATCTCAGTGTCCCCATAGTCACATGCAATTGCCATTTAGGAAATTGACAGCTACTGTAAATCACATTTATGATAGATGCAGCATCCCACAGTCCCACGATTGCCAGTTATGACCTTCACTGCCAGCTTCTGACATGCAAAGTCAATGGGGAAGCCTTTGGGAAATCAGAAGTCATGGTCATTACGTTGCATAACAACTGTGGACAATTCATTTAAAGACTGCAGCTGGAACTGCCAGAATTGCCATCGTAAATCCACATGGTCATGTGACTATTTTGTTTTATAATAGTGTCACTTGGCCATGGAGTTTCCAGTCCCAATTATGGTTGCTAACTGTGGACCACAATTAGTCCTTAACTTACAACAGTTCATTTAGTGACTGTTTAAAGTTACAACGGCACTGTAAAAAGTGACTTATGACCGTTTTTCACACGACCGTTGTAGAATCTCCACGGTCACGTGATCATGATTCAGACGCTTGGGAACTGACTCAAACTGATGATGGTTGCAGTGTCCCAAGGTCATGTGATCACCTTTTGGGATCTTCTGACAGATTCACTTAACAACCATATTACTAACTTAACAATGGCAGCGATTCAGTTAACAACTGTGGCAAGAAAGGTTGTAAAATGGGGCAAAACTCACATAGCCAAGGTTTTGCTTAGCAACAGAAACTTTAGGTTCAATTGTGGTCATAAGTCGAGGACTACCTGTACCTGTAACTAAGAGGGTTGTACAATATTGCCATGAAGTAGGAATCTCTCTGCAGCTGCAATGCACAACTTCTCACTACGCCTGTCACCTATTTTTAAGCGTGGCTTCCTGTTTTTCGGGTTGTTGGCGAAGCCAAAGTGGGAACTCTGAATGCTGGACATGTGTTGCTTCCATCTTTACTTCCCAACAGGCCTCAGAGCTGCATCTGAACAATGTGGAGACAGTTCCTCCTTCATGTTCAGCACCTGCTCCTTGGCTAAGCTTTTAAGTTGCACTTTTTCTCGGTAACCAACTTCCCATTTTTCAGAAAGTCATAGAGAAAGAACAAAAGCACCAGTCATAGTTGTGCTTGAATTCTAACAGGTAAGCTTCACATCCACTGAGTTCAGAGTGAGGTTTGTACTTCTCAGCTACAGTGTAAATCGGGGGTCTTCAAACTTGGCAAACTTTAAGACTTGTGGACTTGAAGTCCACAAGTCTTAAAGTTGCCAAGTTTGAAGACCCCTGGTGTAAATGCTGGAAAGATTGAAAACAAATATGTTTGCTTTTAATCCCGGTAGACCAAATCTTCCAAGCTCGGGTTTGCTCTTTCACTCACCCATCAGATAATTAAAATTTTGTGCTGAGTAGGAGAAGTTGATCAACAGGAAATCGATGCAAACTATGACATGAACTGAAAAGAGAGGGACACATCATAATTCCAAAATTGCAAGAGAGGAAGAATTCATGTTTAGTAATGTTTTCTGGGCCCTGTAGAGCTATTCTGCAAGACAGCAGTTTACCCCTTAAGTTTGGCATAGCTGAGTTGCTAAGCTCTATTTTTATCCAGGATTCTAGTTTGAGGGAGATATATAGCAGGCAGAAGAAATTCTTCTAATTATTTATGGAATTCCACCACAAGATACGATATGAAAGCCAATTTGGTGTAGTGATTAAGACATCAGGCTCGAAATCAGGAGACTAGGAGTTCTAGTCCTGCCTTGGGCATGAAACCAGCTAGGTGACCTTGGGCCAGTCACTTTCTCTCTGCCCTAGGAAGGAGACAATGGCAAACCACTTCTGAAAAACTTTGCCAAGAAAACTGCAGGAGCTTGTCCAGGCAGTCTCCAAAAATAGAACACAACTGAATGGAAAATTAAAATCCCACAAAATATAGCAAGGGAATTAAAGAATGGCTGTAGCCACACCAAACATCAACCCCAAATGCAATTTGCTTGTTTATGGCTTAGAGCAGAGGTCCTCAACCTTTTGGGCACCAGGGACTGGTTCCGTGGAGAGAGGTTTTTCCGCGGACTGGAGGGGGCGTGGTTTTGTGTGCTGTCTGCATCTCACGGATGGGACTTTGCTTGTTTGTGCGGACTGGTTGCTGGCATGCCGTGGCCCGGTACTGGTCCACGGACCGGGGGTTGGGGACCCCTGGCTTAGAGTGTTGGGTGAACTCAGCCAGAATTTCTACACATGGGAATGTGGGAATGGCCTTGTGAGACAAATATCCAGGAGGCCTAGATGTCCATCATACCAAAGATATCTCAGTCCAAGAAGGAAAAGCAGGAAGCATCTCAGAAGACACTTCCCTAGTTTTCTGGAAAGTAAAAGTAACAGAGAGGAGAAATACTTTCAGACTTTCAAGATTGTGCTACTCTAATCTTACCATAAAGGTAGTACAGATAGTCCTTCACTTACAACAATTCATTCAATGTTACAATGGTACTGAAAAAAGTGACTTATGACCATTTTTCATACTTATGACCGTTGCAACATCCCCATGGTAAAGTGATCAAAATTCAGGCACTTGGCAACTGATTTATATTTGTGACGGTTGCAGTGTCCTGGGGTCATGTTTGCAACCTTTTGACAAGCAAAGTCAATGGGGAAGCCAGATCTGTTTAACAACTGTGTTACTAACTTAACAGCTGCAGTGATTTACTTAACAACTCTGGGAAGAAAGGTCATAAAATGGGGCAAAACTCACTTAAGAACTGTCTTGCTTAGCAACAGACACTTTGGGCTCAGTTGTTGAGGAGAACTTGTATTAGTTCTCATGGTCTGTGCTCCTTCTCTCGACCAACTTGAAGGTCTGACAACACAAGAGTATTTGGTACTATGTCATACCTGAATTTAAAAAATTATTATTAATTGAACTATGATTAAAAACCATGGCTTAGTGTATTATGTAATCCCATCCAGTGATTGGAGGATGCTACTGTGCTATTTTCAGTGGTGGGATACAAATATGTGAACAACCAGTTGTCAGTATGGATGCCACTTCCGGAAATCCATTCTGGGCCTGGGCAATAAAAAGTTAGCTACCGGTTCTGCCGAAGTGGTGCGAACTGGCTGAATCCCACCACTGGCTATTTTGGACTGGAGTTGCCAAAAGCTCCTAAAGATGACCAATGGCTGTTGATAGTCCTTTTCTTGTGGACTTTCCCACTAGCATCCCATCAGCTGATTGTGGATAGAAGAAGCAGGCTGACCTAACTCAGCAGAACTTTATTTGGATTCTTACTCACCAGCTGGTGGATGGTGAAATTGAAATTCTGCCAAACACTTTCTCTAACTAGCAAGTTTTGCAAAGCGGATCTTGAGAGGCTGTTGGGAAGGAAGGCAGGAACACGTCATTGTAAGAAACAAAGGCCAATGGAGTTCAAAAGGAAGAGGAACAAGGACCTATCAGTGCAATCCTGTGGGGTTAGGAGCAATCAGAAATTACGGAGGGCAAGTTCAGATGTAGGGACTGTGAAAGCCTTTCCCCATCTTTTAATACAGGACAGGTAGTCCAACGACTTACAACCACAACTGAGCCCAACATTTCTGTTGTTAAGTGAGATATATGTTAAGTGAGTTTTGTCCCATTTTACAGAGAAGAGCAACAAAGATGATTAGGGGACTGGAGGCCAAAGCATATAAGGAACGGCTGCTGGAATTGGGTATGTCTAGTTTAACGAAGAGAAGGACAAGGGGGGACATGATAGCAGTATTCCAATATCTCAGGGGCTGCCACAAAGAAGAGGGAGTCAAGCTATTCTCCAAGGCGCCTGAAGGCAGGACGAGAAGCAATGGATGGAAACTGATCAAGGAGAGAAGCAACTTAGAACTAAGGAGAAACTTCCTGACAGTTAGAACAATTAATCAGTGGAACAACCTGCCTCCAGAAGTTGTGGATCCTCCAGCACTGGAAGTTTTTAGGAAGAGACTGGACAGCCATTTGTCTGAAATGGTACAGGATTTCCTGCCTGAGCAGGGGTTTGGACTAGATGACCTCCAAGGTCCCTTCCAACTTTTTTATTATTATTATTATTATTATTATTATTATTATTATTATTATTGTTGTTGTTGTTGTTGTTGTTGTTGTTGTTGTTGTTGTTGTTTTGTTGTTGTTGTTGTTGTTTTGTTGTTGTTGTTGTTGTTGTTTTGTTGTTGTTGTTGTTATTATAGTTGTTAAGTGAACCGCTGCAGTTGTTAAATTAATAATAAGGTTGTTAAATGAATCTGGCTTCCCCATTGACTTTGCTTGTCAGAAAGTCACAAAAGGGGATCACATGACCCCAGGACACTGCAGCCGTCATAAATATGAACTAATTGCCAAGCATCTGAGTTTTGATCATGTGATCAATGGTCGTAAGTGGGGAAAATGGCCGTAGGTCACTTTTTTCAGTGCCATTGCAACTTTGAACGGTTGCTAAATGAACTGTTGTAAGTCGAGGATTACCTGTCTTGTATTTCTCAACCCTGGGAATTTTGTGATGTGTGACTGGGGAATTCTGGGGGAATTCTGGGAGTTGAGGTCCACATATCTTAAGGTTCCCAAGGTTGAAGAAGCACCACTTTAATAGATCCAGGGTGCCACCTGCAGGCAAGTATCCAAAGAGCAGGCTCTCTACGGTACTTTTCCATAGGAGTTTGCTCTTCGTTCTGGGGCAAAATATGCATTGGGGCTAGATATTAATAATAACTGCCCCCCACCTCTAAGACCCTTTCTTGATTAATGGGGATCTCTGCAAGGGGGCTTTCCAAAAAGTCAAGACGGTGGCCACAACAACCAGGTGATCAAAGCCCTGCCCTTTTTTACATACATCACAATGCTGTCATCTTGACTTTTGGAGTCCTCCCTGCAGACACCCCCGCCACTGTTTCTCTGCCCTGTCGCATATTGTCCCTTGGCTTGTGCAAACTAACATCCTTTCCTAGCTATATAGGTTACTGTTTGAGGCAGTTATGGATTCATCCCAGTGACAGTAGCCAAAGTCCAAAACACTAAATTTTGCATGATGAAAGCGCTTTCTCTGGTGAGCTGCCAGTCAAAGTGAAAAAGTGGTACACAACTGGATGTCTTGCACCCTTGAGTTTTACAAAAAAAAACCTTTAAGAATCTGCCACTTTTATTTTTAATATGAGAAACAGAAAAGTATTAAATACACACATAGCAATAACAATAATTTCTCTTCTCTTCTCTTCTCTTCTCTTCTCTTCTCTCCCATCCCATCCCATCCTCTCTCTCTCTCTCTCTCTCTCTCTCTCTCTCTCTCTCTCTCTCTCTCTCTCTCTCTCTCTCTCTCTCAGTTCACCCCACCTCACAGGATTGTTGTTTGGAAAATAGGAAGAGGAAAGAGTATTAGGTATATTTGCTGCCTTCAGTTGTTTATAAAAATAATAAAGGCAGGATAGAAATAAATAAATAAACAAATAAACAAATAAATAAACAAACAAATAGCTAATACAGTACTGTATTTCCCCTCAAGAAAAGGAAGTCCTCCCACAAACTATTTAACCTCAGAATGGATAATTATCTTAGATTTGCTGAGAACATGGAAATGTAGGCAAATTAGATTCCCCCCCCCCTTTTCTAATCTTACATTTCAAATAGAGGTCTTAAATTTACCTGATAGAAAAGTACCGTAAATTAAATTTATTTTTATTCTGGCTGTACCTCTTCCAGCTATATTTGGGGAAAATCCCTGCCCTGGCCAAAACATTCAGTTATGAACCTCCCCCCAAAACACTCAGCTACATTAGTCAGTGATTTAAATTAGTCCTTCAGTCAGAACCATGAGGAGTAGAAACTTATTCTATTGAGGCAAGAAGGGCCATCTTTGCAAGATAGTGTTGTTTTTTCCAAGTAGAGGGACCACACTCCATCAGTTATGATCTATATCAGTAGTTTGCAACTATGGCAACGTAAGACATATGGACTTCAATTCCCAGAATTCCCCAGACAGCATGTGACTGTGATGCTTTCTCCCAGGAGCTGTGTTCAAATGACCCAGAGCCCCAAATATCAATTCCACATTTTAGTCTACCATGTTAGTTAAACTGACCCATATTGTTTGTTGTTTATTTTAAAAACCTTTATACGGCTGCCCATCTTAAGAAAGAGGACTCTTAACATTCACACACAGCAATAAAAGCCAAAAAAACCCACTAAAAACAAAAGCCTGGTGTCTCAGCTACCCAAGCTCCAACATCACCTATCCCGTCCCCAGGGATGCAGTGCATTATGGTACATTGGGTTGACCAAACTCAAAAAATTAGATTCATTAAACTATGAATTAAACCATTTAATCATGCCTAGCTGTGTTAACAGTAACAGTTTTGTTTAGTGTGAGATTATATCTAAGTCAGTATCTTCATAAACAATGTAGACAAGGGGATAGATGGGGAACTCATCAAATTTGTGGACAACACCAAGCTGGCAGGAATAGCCAACGCTCCAGAAGTCAGGCTCAAGATACAGAACGATCTTGATAGACTTGAACACTTGGCCCTATCTAACAAAATGAAGTTCAATGTATAGAAAAGTAAAATTTTACACATAGGCAAGAAAAATCAAATAATAGGTCTTATCTGGATCAACAGTAGTAACTGCAAGAGGGATTTTGGAATCCTAGTGGACAATCACTTAAATATGAGCCAGCAAAAAAAAAAAAAAAGAGCCAACACAGTCCCAGGCTGTATTAATAGAGGGACAGAATCAAGATCACGTGAAGTATTAATACCACTTTACAATGCCTTGGTAAGACCACACTTGGAATATTGCATCCAGTTTTGATCGCCACAATATAAAAAAATGTTGAGACTCTAGAAAGAGCGCAGAGAAGAGCAACAAAAATGATTAGGTGACTGGAGGCTAAAACATAGGAAAATGGTTGCAGTTTAAAACGGTATGTGCAGTTTAATGAAAAGAAGGACTAGGGGTGACATGATAGCAGTGCTGCAATATTTGAGGAGCTACCACAAAGAAGAGGGAGTCAACCTATTCTCCAAAGCATCTGAAGGCAGGACAAGAAGCAACGGATGGAAATTAATCAAGGAGAGAACTAACCTAGAAATAAGGAGAAATTTCTTGACAGTTAGAACAATTAATCAGTGGAACGACTTGCCTTCAGAAATTGTGGGTGCTCCATCACTGGAGATTTTTAAGAAGAGACTGGACAGTCATTTGTCTGAAATGGTATAGGCTCTCCTGCTTGAGCAGTGGGGTAGGACCTCCAAGGTCCCTTCCAACTCTGTTATTTTGTTATTCAGTTAAGTCCGGTTCAGGTAAAAGTGTCCCATGAACACAACATGCAGACTGCTGCAGAACTTGGAAGTGTATTTAACAGACAGAGCTAAATAAAGAGCCAACATTTCTGTGAACTGCCATCGCCATTTTTAAACGCGCACTCAGAATATATTTCAGGAGTTCTGCATAGAGCATCTTTTCCCGTCAAGCTTCAAGACAGACAATTTGTGCCCAGAACTCAGGCCTTGATTACGGCTCAAGCAGCAAAACACTAAAGCCATTCAGCAGGGTGTCCCCTTAATCATTAAAAACGATAAAAGATGCCTTCGAGGAGAGCTTAACTCTGGACAAGTGTGTGAGTGACATCTTGACCTTCCTTTATTGAATAGCAACTTCTTTCAAGCCCATATCCCTGACCACTGATCGCTCTATAAAGTGACATCCCTGATCACGTTTTGAGAATTTATTTTGGTGCCGACCAGGAAGCAAGGGGAGAGAAGAAGACAGCCCTGTAAAATGGACAGCAAATTTTTAGAGCAAAGTAGAGGATATCAACGTATGTATAAATGAAATATATAACACAGAACAAGAGAATCGTATTTAAATGGTTACATACGGATTAAGAGGATCTGTAACCTTCATTTTCCATGGCTAGATAGTGTTGCCTGCAGTGTAGGAATGTTCCTACTGCTTAAGTGTGTGAGAGAGAAAAGATGAGAAAGAAAGGAGAGAAAAATACGTGAGATAAGGTGGTTGTTTTTATGATTTTGCTTCTCTTTCCTGTATAACTCAAGTATTTATTAGACAGAGGCAAGAAAAGAAAGATGCAGCCAATTTTCTTTTAATTCCAGTTTAAAGGAAAGTGAGGGTATATTTAGAATGACATGAAAGAGATTTTTTTTTAGATTTATTTCTCTATAATTTAAAGAGAGGAGCAAGAATTCACCCCCTGCCTCTGCTTTTAATGCAGAAATACGCTAATTGGAGAAAGGATTGCTACAGGCTCTCTCTCTCTCTCTCTCTCTCTCTCCTCTCCCCCCCTCCACCCGTCCGTATTTTCATGCAAGACAAGGATTGTTGTTTTTTTTGCTTGGTTCACACATTCACTGGTGAAACCTAATTGCTAAGGAGGTATAGTGAATTTCACCTTCATCTCAAAGTGTGTTAACCCGTGGTTTTTATATTAATAATATGAAAGGGCTGTAATTAAAAAAATGTTTCAGATGTGGCTAGCCTCCAGATGATAACGTTGCCAATATTATAATATTCCTGCATGTGTGGATCTATAAAATAGCCATCCCGGGGGAAATGCATGCAGTTTTCTGTACCTGGGTGTATCTTAGTGCCAGAAAAGTCCAAAAAACAAAAAATAATGGAGATGGAGCAACACCCCAAGGAGGAAAAGTTACGACTTCTTTCTCAGCTAAAATAAAGATGGAGAAGGAGGGGGAATAAGAAGTGTATAAAACGTGTGGCATGCAGGAAAAATAGGAGAGTTTGTATCCTTAACAATTGCATCATTGAATGAAGCTGAACAGAGAGAGGACGAGTCGTACAGAATCCAGACTTCTAGTGCTGGCAATCATAAAGGAATTCAAATCATAACAGATCACAAAAGAATCCAAACTAAGACGTCCTCCCCAGGAGTAAATCCTAAGCACTCTTAAATTTCTTCTCCCTGCTTGAAGCTTATGGTCCATTGTTCCCACATCCTGGTTTTTAGGATGGTAGAGAACAGATCTTGACCCCAGAGGCATTCAGAGGAAGGGACTAGTGTTCAAAGCCCTGAGCATTTTTACATGCATCCCACAATGCATGTAAAAAAAGGACTTCAAATGCACGTTGTGGCCACCACCACCACCACTTAGAGATACCTGTGCTTGACCTGTTCTGTAGCATCCTCTCAAAACATTTGAAAACTGCTACAGGGAGTCTCCACAACTTGCAACAGTTCATTTAATGACCAAAGATACAAGGGCATTGGAAAAAAGGGACCTATGACCATTTTTCACACAACCACTGCAGCATCCTGATGGTCACATGATCAAAATTCAGGCGCTGGGCAACTGACTCAAATTTATGACGGTTGCAGTGACCCGGGGTTACATGATCACTTTTTGGCGACCTTCTGATAAGCAAAGTCAATGGGGAAGCCAGATTCACGTAATAGCCATGTTGCTATGATTCACTTAATAACTGTGGAAAGAAGAGTCGTAAAATGAACACACCTAATAACCGTCTCACTTATCAACAGAAATTTTGGGCTCAGTTGTGGTCGTATGGCGAGGACTACCTGTTATTTATTTATTTAGCGTATGGCGAGGACCACCTGTATTCTGTCCCTCTTGGTTCACTCTTTTCAAGGCTAAGCCCTCTCTTCCCTAAATCTTTTATCTCATAGGATTTAGTTTTTAGTCTCCTGACCCTCCTCCTCTCCAAAGCACCAGAGGGCAGGACAAGAAACAATGGCTGGAAACTGACTAAAGAGAGAAACAACCCGGAATTAAGGAGAAACTTCCTAACAGTGAGGACAATTAAACAATGGAACAGCTTGCCTTCAGAAATCGTGGGTGCTCCATCACTGGAGATTTTTAAAAAGAGACTGGACAGTCACTTGTCTGAAAGGGTATAGGTTCTCCTGCTTGAGCAGGGGGCTGGACTAGAAGACCTCCAAGGTCCCTTCCAATTCTATTCTATTCTATTCTATTCTATTCTATTCTATTCTATTGGCTTATCTCAAGCTTGCCCATTTGCTGAATTATTCTACAAGTGCAGTATCTAAAAGTGGGGTCAGAACTTGAAATAGAATTCGATAAGTCAGTGCAGCCTAAACTGAGATTATTATTGCTGTTGAATTAATGTAAAATTGTATTGGTTTTTCTGGCAGCCACATCATGTAATCAGCAACCATGCCAAGAATTAATGAAGATTACAAGCCCTGGGACTGAATACCATGGTACCATCTCACTTGATACCTCTCTCCAATTTAATGAAAAGCATTGATAAACATGCTTGAGCGTAAATAAAGCTAGCTATGAATCCACTTAATTGGCATGTTATCCACACTTACCTTCTTTCCTTTTCTGAACGTTGTATTGCAAATGTTTTGCTGAAAGCAAGATATGCTATGTCTAGCATTCCCACAGTCTACCAATAAATTTAGCCAATCAAAAAATGAAAAAGGTTGATGTCTTCCTGACATATCCATGCTGACTTCTGAAATTACTTCATTCCAGTCCTTCCAAATTGAATTATTTAGTCTTTCTAGTTATTGAAGTCAGATTGAATTCTCTGTAATCCCCTGCATCCTTTTCTTCTCATTTTGAGCACAAAAACAATATTTGTGAAATTTTATATACTGTTTTTATGGGTATTTTAATATTTTATTGTATATCGCCCAGAGTATCTCTGGAAGGGAGATGGTCAGTTCTTAAGCATGATAAAATAAAATAGATTTGCTGTCCACCAGTTGACTTTACCCATTTTTCAGAATTTCTCAAAAATAATGCATAGAGATTCATAGAGCGCCATGGTGGCCTAGAGGTGAAGACTCTCACCTCCCCACTTGAAAGGTTGAAAGTTCAATCCTAGGCAGAAACAGATGTTTCTCTAACAGGACACAAAGAGAAAATATCTGCTGCAAACTCTGCATAGGCATCAGGAAGGACATCCGGCCAGTAAATATTCAGCTCCAGCTCCATACAGTCACCCTGATCCCACCCAAAGCAAGGGAGTAGGGTCGTGAAAAGAAATAAAAAGCATAGAGGTTCATCTAAATATTTGGAAATTCCTTCGGTACCCTAGATTGCAATTCATTGGACCCTGAAGACTTTATTTCATTCAGGGGTTTCCACACTGTGCAGTCAGAAAAAGTCAAGAAGGCAGGAACAATGGTGCAATGATGCAACAATTTTGTAACTGGCTGACCAACTGCACTCAATGTGTAGTCCTCAATGGCATTTACATGGAATGAAGTATGCAGTGGGGTACTCCAAAGCCTCTGTTTTAGGCCCAGCACTCTTCAACATCTTTGTCAATGATTTGGATGAGGGGATAGATGGGGAACTCATCAAATTTGCAGATGACACCAAGCTGGCAGGAAAAGCCAACACTCCAGAAGATACGCTTAAGATACAGGAGGATCTGGACAGACTTGAACACTGGGCGCTATCTAACAAAATGAAATTCAATTGTGAAAAAAGTAAGGTTCTACATTTAGGCAAGAAAAACCAAATGCCCAGATATAGTAAAGGTGGTACCTGGCTCAATAATAGTAACTGTGAAGAGGAATCTTAGAGTCCTAGTAGACAATGTGTGACCTGGAGCTGCCAAAAAAGCCAATATGGTGCTAGGCTGCATTAACAGAGGGATAGAATCAAGATCACGTGAAGTATTAATACCACTTTATAATGACTTGGTAAGGCCACATTTGGAATACTGCATCCAGTTTTGTTCGTCATGATGTAAAAAAGATGTTGAGATTCTAGAAAGAGTGCAGAGAAAAGCAACAAAGATGATTAGGGGGCTGGAGGCTAAAACATATAAAGAACGGTTGCTGGAATTGGATATGTACAGTTTAATGAAGAGAAGGGCTAGGGGTGACATGATAGCAATGTTCCAATATCTCAGAGGGGCAATCAAGCTATTCTCCAAAGCACCTGAAGGCAGGACAAGAAGCAATGGATGGAAACTAATCAAGGAGAGAAGCACCTAGAACTAAAGAGAAATTTCCTGATACAACAATTAATCAGTGGAACAACTTGTCTTCAGAGTTGTGAATGCTCCAACACTTAAAGTTTTTAAGAAGAGATTGGACAACCATTTGTCTGAAATGGTATAGGGTTTCCTGCCTGAGCAGGGGGGCTGACTAGAGGACCTCCAAGGTCCCTTCTAACTCTGTTATTCTGTTATGATGTAATCAAAGCTCCATCTGTTTCTTATATGCGTCACATCACGATGTCATGACGGCCATTTTCTTTTTCCTTTTTTCCGTATGTCCCGGAATTCATTAAAAGTAATCTTGTATTCCCTGACCATATTTGTATCCATTTCAAGCTTTGTTCTATTCTTTATAGCTGTCTCCTGCTTGGAAAAAATTGGAATGAAATAGGACCTGATTAATTCTGTCTTTTCTTTGTTGTCTATATTTTGTAATATTCATTTTCCTTCTTTTTTAAACCCTTTTCATTGTTCTTAACAACCTTTACCAAATTCAGCTTATTTTAATCATTAGTTCCCCCTCACCTGAATTCTTTCCCACCCCCCTCTTTTTTTTAAAAAAAACTTCTGGTATGTGCCCTGTTCTGTTTTCACATTTTTAACTAAGATTTTTTTAGTTACCTCATTGGCCTCTTTTTCTGTCCTCATTATTTTTTCCATTGGAACTGATTGCAAATGTGCTTTTAGTATCTCCCCTTTCAGGAGCTCCCACCTTTTCTGGACTCCTTTTCCATTAGCTTTCCCCTCTCAAGGAATTCTGCTTACTGCCCTTATTAAGATCTGCTCTTTTGAAAATATATGTTCAGTTATACGTAGCTTTTCTTCCTTTAAAATCAAGAACTCCAGCATTAGAGGCAGTCCACAATTGAGCCCAAAATTTTGGCTGCTCAGTGAGACAATTGTTAAAGCCAATTTTGTCCCATTTTACAACCTTTCTTGCCCCAGCTGTTAAGTGAACCAGTGCAATAGTTCGGTTAGTAACCTGGTTGTTATGTGAATCTGGCTCCCCCATTGACTTTGCTTGTCAGAAGGTCAGAAAAGGTGATTACATGACCCCGGGACACTGCAACTTTTATAAATATAAGTTGTCAAGTGGCTGAATGTTGATTGTATGACAATGGGGATGCCACAATGGTCATAAGTCACTTTTTTCAGTGCTGTTGTAACTTAGAACGGTCACTCAATGGACTGTTGTAAGTCGAGGATTGCCTGTACATGATCACTTTCCTCAACATTCAGCATGAAGGCCAGATCCCCACATGAACCTGAATGTGAACCAATCATGCCTAGAACCTCCCTTGTACCCCATATTGTTGCTTTCCTCTTGTTTCCAGCCGAGGAATGAGATGACGTTAAAATACTGCCACTTACTATATAAGTGATGTTTATTTGATTTTGGTACCCGGATGGTAACCCATCCCTTTCCTATCCTTATAAAACCCAATAAAATATTTAATTAAAAAATACTGCCAAACCCAAAGAAAATAGTGTTGTAGGTTGCATTCTTGGTGCTGAGCTTGCTCCTCTAATCTTGGTTCTCTTCCTGCGGACATTTTGTGACCAGGCTAGGTAACATTGTCAGTGCATAGTGGAGTGACTTTGCTAGGTTTATATGTATATATAAGTTCTGACTGGGGAATTCTGGGAGTTGAAGTCCACAGATCTTAAAGTCACCAAGGTTGAGAAGCACTGCTCTATAGGAAGACCAAGCATAATTTCTTGGAAGGCCTATTTGGCAAAGATTGCGTCTCAGTAAATGTGGGAAAAATGAAACACCCACTTCACTGCATAGTATGAAGAAGGCTCTCTTGGATAAAATGTATTTATTTGTTCATACCAGTGTAAATAAACTGTGGAATTCATTTGCTCAGGATTTCATGATTGGTACCATCTTGGGTAACCTAAGAAGCGATTGAAGAAATTCATGGAAGTTTAATGCTCTAAATGGCTACTAGATATGATGGCTGTATGTCACCACCTCCAGAGAGGCAATATCCTTCTCTGTTCTTATTACTGAGAGCCGGTTGCTTGGGAACATGAGCAGAAGTCTCAACTGCATTTGTGGGTTGATAATGGTCTTCCTGAAAGCACCCTGTTGCGCTCAGTAGGTACAAAATGTAGCACTAGGTAGACTTAATAGACAAAAAAGACTAAGATCTTAGATTTTGGGGTGGAAGGCCTGCATGTTTCTACTTATATAGCTGAACCACAATTCTGTTTTAGGACAATCATACTGGAATCAGAATCATAAGATTGAAAAGGACCTTGAAGATCCAAGGTCCAACCCCAACCCATGGCAGGCTATAAGTAATCCTATCACAGAATTCAAGAAGAGTAAGCATGATCAAGAAGAGCAACTAAGATGATCAAAGGCCTGGAGGCTAAAACATACAAAGAACGGCTGCAGGACTTGGTTTGGCTAGTCTAAAGAAAAGAAGAAATAGGGGAGACATGATAGCAGTATTCCAGTATCTGAGGGGCTACCACAAGGTAGAAGGGGTCAGGCTGTTCACCAGAACACCAGAGGGAAGGAGGAGAAACAATGGTTGGAAACTGATCAAGGAGAGAAGCAACCTGGAATTAAAGAGAAACTTCTTGACAGTGAGACAATCAATCAGCGGAACAGCTTATCCCCAGAAATCGTGGACGCTCCATCACTGGAGATTTTTAAGAAAAGACTAGACAATCACCTGTCCAAGATGGTGTAGGTTCTCCTGCTTGAGCAGGGGGCTGGACTAGAAGACCTCCAGGGTCCCTTCCAGCGCTATTCCATTCTATCTAGATAAAAATCCTTTTGGTGTTCTTATAATATTAAAAAGAGGGGTGATGGAAGTATTCAACAAACGGCAAGAATGCATATATTAAATAAAATTTAACAAGAATCTGGTCTGGAAAATCAAGGGGGAAGCCAGCAGGAAAAGTTGCAAATCATGTCCACATGATGTCTATACCAAAACAATCTGGCAAAATTAGCTCACCTAATGACCAGGGTGCTTAACAATGAATTGCATCACAATTGAAGTTGCGATTGTATGTTGGAAGACTACCTGTATTGGATTGAAAATAATGTGGATTGTTCACATTCTAACAGACAAGATAGAAAGAAAACAAGACAGGAAACCATGCTGCTAATTCCACTCCGGGTCACATGACTTCAAAAGAGATGGGAGGGGGACTTAGAATGGAACAGTCAGCAACATTCTAAGCCAGTGGTGGCAAACCTATGGCATGCGTGCCAGAGGTGGCACTCGGAGCCCTCTCTGTGGGCACATGCACCGTTGCCCCAGCCCCACCTTCTCCCACAGCCCCCTCCTCACCAGCTCCCCAGTAGGAGAGTCGCCCTTGGGCACGGCCCACGCGAAGCAGCGCAGCCAAGGACATGGTAGCTGGGCAGTGGGGATGGGCATGGGCTGAGGGCGTGGCCATGGCGCTGCTGGGCTGCCTGGGTGATCTATGGCGGGCGGTGAAGGTGGTGGGTGACCCAGCGGGCAGGGTGGAGCGGGGGACAGGGGCAGTTTTTGGGCACTCGGTCTCTAAAAGGTTCGCCATCGCTGTTCTAAGCCATTGCCCCATTGTTTCTCCATAGGGATGCACGGAGAGAGTTTTTCAGGATTATTTTTCTCTGCAGTCCCTGGATGGATCCAGCTTTTTCAAACTCGGGACTCATGCCAATACAAAACCCATGATAACACTTAGACTTATATACCGCTTCAAAGTGCTTTACAGCCCTCTCTAAGAAGGTTTACCAAAACAGCATATTGCCCCCAACAATCAGGATCCTTGTTTTACTGACCTTGGAAGTATGGAAGGCCGAGTCCAACCTTGAGCCGGTCAGGATCAAACTCCTGGCTGCAGGTAGAGTTTGCCTGCAATACTGCATTCTAACCACTGCACCAACACGGCTCTTTCAAAAATGGAAAGGAACTCTCTGTGTGGACAGCCCCTCACGGACCAGCCAACCCCAAACTAGGAGAATCTGCTGCTGGAATTGCCACTTCTCCTGGGGCCTGGAAATCTTGTCTTTTTTTTGGGGGGGGGGTATCTACATGGCTAGGACTTTACGAAAAACCCCCACACAATTTCCATTGAAGGGACTCAATGAAAAGTCAGCCCTTGTGTCCAGGTGTGTGTGTGTGTGTGCCTTGCAGGCCCTTTTGGTTTATGCATCAGTGGGAATATCAGACTTCTGGTGATAACTGTGTCTCATCTTCCAGAAGACTAATATTACTGTGGGAGGAGTAGGAGGAGGAGATGAGGAGGACTGAGATGTCCAGTCTCCTCTCTGATAACTGGGCAGGGAGGTGTGGTACCCCATGGATGAATTAAATCAGGGGTAGTCAACCTTGGCTCTTTTATGACTCGTGGACTTCAACTCCCAGAATTCCTGAGCCAGCACAGCTGGCTCAGGAATTCTGGGAGTTGAAGTCCACGAGTCATAAAAGAGCCAAGGTTGACTACCCCTGAATTAAATGATGCAATGGGAGTGTTGATTTCACACAGCTGGTCTCCAGCTCTGAAGACAACTAATGTGCGCACAGGAGGACTTCTGCCAGCACAGAGTGGAAAACTCTAGTTTCAGGTAAGCACCTTAGCCTGACTTCAGTCTGCCTCAGCAGCCTCTCAGTTGGAAGCTCTGAGGTGAGGTCCTCCTTGGGCTCCTTCTGCTGTTTTCAGAGTTATCTGCTGGCAGATGAACAGGCAAAAGACCTGAGGCCCCTTCGCATCATTTTTTTCAACACTCTGGGGAGCTGGAAACAATAAAACCTGTAAGGAGTAAGGAACTTGGCTTCTGATCCCTTTTAAAATAATTACATTTATTTATTGAAGCTATTAGATGGCTTCTCTCTGTGCAATATTTGTAGCAGATTACATTATCATTTATTTGTTCTTTTCCCAATAACATTTTTGTTTTTATTTTACAACAACACTCTTGCAAGGCAGGACAAGGCAGCCCCAAACCATACGTTAGCGTCAAGCCCAAAAGTGGTCCCCCCTACTTTTGCAACTGTTCACACAGCTAACACGAATACTGAATTAACCCATTAACAGTATACTAAGCCATAAATTAACCAACGGGACGGGGTTCACATAGCTTTCCAAACCTCCCCTCCCCTCCCTAAGCCCCGAAGTTAGCACTATCCAAGCCTGGTCGGTTTTACAAACGCAGCCGCAAGGTCTCCATCTGACTTGGCTAATCGTGGAGCGGGAACCCAGCCTGCTCGCATAAATCACCCAGCTAACCCGGGAGACCCAGCACAAGCGCGAACCAGCGGTTAAGACTCGAGCGGAGGCTGCACGGGCCCCCTTCTCCTCGCCTTCCTCCAGCTGGAAGCGGCATTGCCCTTTTAAGAGCCCAGGCGACGGAGACAGGGAGGGGGAGGAGGCCCCTTTCTTGGAACAGCCACGGAAAGCCGAGGAGGTGGGGGGGAGAGCGCGGGGAGGGGAGGGTCTGCCGGAGCCGTCTTCGTTCTTTGGAGGCAGCCCGGAGCCATCGGCGCGGCGCCCAGCCTCCTCAGTCGGGGTGGCGTCCGCAGGCTCCTCGCTCAGTCTAGCTCGGGGGGCGCTCGACGGCGGCGCAATGGGGCTCCAGCGCTGCTGCTGCTGCTGCGGGCGGCGACCCCGATCCCCGGACCACTTCCTCCTCCAGCTCCTCTAACGGCAGGTGCCGCGGCGGGGGCCTCCCCCCCGAGCCATGTACGCCAAGGGCAAGGGCTCCAGCGTGCCCTCCGACGGACAAGCGCGCGAGAAGTAAGTGCTCCGCTTCCCGGCCGCCCCCCGTCGCCTCCTCCTCCCCGGGGACGGGGGCGACGGGGACGCCTCGGGACCCCACCCTTCCGACCTCTCCCGCTCCCAGGCAACTCCGCTTTTCCCTGCTTAAACTTTGAAGCCGGAGTTGGGCGCGCGCGCGCCGCTCCAGCCGCGACCCCTCCCCTGAAAAGCGCGCCCTCCCTCCCTCCCTCGGATTGGGTGCCGGGGGCTCCCCTTGGCGCGAGGGAGCCTGCGGGAGCAGAGGGGGGGGGGGCTCGGCGCTCCCGGTGAGCCCCGTCGGGGGAAAAGTTACGGGAGGGTCTTTCGGAATTTGGGGAGGGGGGTCGCCCAGAACGGAAGAGTTGCTCCGGGTAGAGGCGGAGAAGGGGAAGATCGGAGGCGTCCTCCTTCCCCCGCACACGCAGCCTTCATCCTGGGGGGGGGGGAGAGGTTGGAGACGCGGGGACAACCTCGGGCACGTTGCGCTCTCGCCCGACGTGCGGCAAGAGGACGCGGGCTTGAAGGCGCCCGGCCGGCGGCGTTTGCCTGGAGACCAAGCGCAGCCCACCCGGGGTGGCTTAGGTGGCGGGGGGGGGGCTCGCGGGTGCGAAGTGGGGTGCATCTGAGTGCAGCTTCCCCTCCATCGTCCCCCCCCTCCCCCGCTAGCTTCCTCCCTGCATCGTTCGGTTGTTTGCTCCAGGCACACGTGGGCGGCTGGTGTCTCTTCCTGTCTTCGACAGACCCTTTCTTCCCCCCCCCCTCCAAATCTTCCTGCGATCGGGGGAGGACGAGCGTGACAAGTGGAGTTTACCAACCCCCCCCACCCCGAAATGGAACCGCCGTGTCTCTGCTTGTATGCGCTGGAATGAGGACGCTGAATACCTTGGGGGGGGGGGGTTGACCTCAGTATTCCTCAGCGCTGATGTTTGCTTGCTGGAGCCGCGGAGGTTATGAAATACGCGTTGGGGGGGGCTACTCAAGGGGGGGGAGAGGGGAATATACGGGAGGGGGGGAATCAGACCTCAATGGGTAGGATTAAAACATGCCTACCAAAGTAATTTACAGAGGAGGGGTCCCTACAGTCCAGAGGCTGGCGTTGCAGAACTGCTCTCCCCCCGCCCCCCCCCCCGCAGAGGGCTTTCCATTCCCTGATTTTGGACTACGCAGGCATGCATACATGAGGTCTCTGCAATGCTCCCTTCTGGTTAAGAGATGAGGTGTGGAACTCAAGGCCACGAGAGACACAGCAAGCTGCTCCTAGCCACTGGACATGTTGAGGGTTTTTCAAGCACAGACTTCTATTGTTATGCCCACATATGGCTCAAAGTTCTGGTCTACGCTACCTGTGAATTAGGAACATTGACATTAAAACATCTGGAGATACCTGTTGGGAACAAGCTGGCTCAAGATATCAGAGAGCTATCCATTTTGGACTACAGTATTTATTTTCTTCAGTGACCATTCACAAATTCTAAGATCTATGGAACAGAGAAGATTCTCTTTTTATGATATCTGTTTATGGTAGACAGATGCCATAGTAGTACATAATACTACATAAATATAAAAAATAAAGTCCTTGGATAATTTGCTGGGAGGCCTGCAAATCTCGTTTTGCCTCTTTCCTGGCCATTCTCCTTTGGTTTAACAGCTGTTTGGCCAAAAAAACATTTGGTCAGGGAATGCTTTTTTCCCCCACTGTTTCCTCTCCATGCCCTGAACAAGCTTCAGCTAATTAGTTCCTTCTTGTTGAGGTGCAGTTTAAAACTACAAGAACAGCAGCAAGAGAGAAAGTTGGCAATTGTGATGGCGGCAGCTGGGCAGGGGCTGTGGAAACATATCGCAAATGTGGGGTCTAATAAGGTAAACTCATCATATCTGGGCTGCAGAAAGCTGGATGACCACTCGATAGCAGCAAAATATAAAGAATTTTCTGTTTCTCATTTCTCATGTCCGGTGGACATCTGGATTTTTGCATCCCACATAATGGTAGAACAGGAGCTTTTAAGGAAAGCAAAAGGGCTGTTGCTCTGTGGCCAGGGAAAAAAAAATGAGACTAGAGAGAGGTTCCATAGCAGCTAGTAAGACTGTGCAATACATCATATTCAGTTGTACAAAGGTGCAATGGAGCACACACAGTCAGAAATGTAACCCCTCTCTGCTGCTCTTTAAAGCAGCCATGTCTTTTCCCCAAACCGTGGAATAGCTGCAGAGGGTGCAATCCTAGGGGGGGGGGAAATCAGATTGCTTTAAATAGCTACACATAGGTGCTGTGGTTGTATTCCTGCATGGTCTGATCAGGCATCTTTCCTGAATTATTTCCACTGCACAGCTCTAGTAGCTACGCTAATCTATAAGGGTATGTGTGAGATGAAAATACAGTATTTTCAGAAGGTTTTTAAAAATATTTCCCTCTAGAAATTTCCTATAAGGTAGTCCATTCAACTTAGTTCATATAATGAGGATGGGAGGGCTGATTCCGAGAACTGCTTTAGTGAATTCCAAGATACTACGGTATAGTCTTAACTTACAACCACAGCTAGGACCAGAATTTCCGTTGTCGAGCAAAGGCTTTTGTTAGTGAGTTGTGCCCAGTTTTACGACTTGTTTTGCTATGTTTGTTAAATGAATCACTGCAGATAAGTGAATCACACAGTCATTAAGCAAATCTGGCTTCCCTCGTTGACTTTACTTGTCAGAGGCTGGCTGGGAAGATTGCAAATAGCAGTTACCATTGCTATTTGCTGCAACCCTGTAAATATATGCCAATTGACAAGCACCTGAAAATTGATCACATGACCCTGGGGATGCTGCAGTGGTTGTAAGTGTGAGTACAGATGGTAAGTCACTTTTTTCCAGTGCCGTTGTCTTTCTTCAAACAGTTGCTAAACAAATTGTTTAGTAAGTTGAGGACTACCTGCATTCTGTTTTGGAAGTGAATCTCCAGATATTTAGGTGCTTTGAAGTGGATGTGAGGCAACTGGTAACATATAAACTATGCTTTAGGCTTGTGCAAAATGGTTGTCCTAGAATTCCAGATGGTAGACCCCACTTTCCTAACCTCATGCCTTTTAAGTTATGTTGAATTTGGATTCCCATTCTGACCAAGGTTATGGGTACTAGAAGTCCAGCATTTCTGGCAAGCATCAGGTTGAGGAATTCAGTGGCCAGTTTTGCATAGACCAACTGGATAATACCCTTCCCCCTGGAATCCGGTAGACCCGCACATTTTTAGCTTCCAGAAAGCCATAAAGGGCCAAGATTTCCCCTAGGCAGAGTTGAAACCTGAGGATTGCATGGATTGGAGAGGTTGGGCCAGGGGCCTGGTTTTCTTATTTTTGGTTTTTGTTGTTATTATTGTGAGCAGCCCAGAGTTGTGTTTTACAAGATGGATGGCCATATAAATCTTTTAAATAAATAAATAAACGCAAGTGTCCCAGCAGGGGTTAATACCACAGTGTTTAGTTGATCATCTGCCTGTATCTAGATTTTATGGCTCTTTTTTTTTTGCCTGGCTAAAATCATTTTCTTGGCAAAGAGAGGAGTTTTGCTCAGTAGGAAGAGCACATTTTTTTTTTTTATCTGCAGGAATTCCAGGTCCAGTCTGTGATATCTCCAGGAATTAATATCTTAGATAGCTGCTACTGGCAAAACACAGCTTTGAAATGCTGTGCCCTCCAACTGTTTCAGGCACCTAGTAAGTTTCCACGTTTTGTGGTTTGAGCACAGAAAGCCCCAACATCAGAACCATCAGTTCCATTTAAATGGTTCTTGAGTTCAATGGTTGGGAAAAAACCCTGAGCTCAAGGAGAGTCCCTGATTATTTAGATAAAGTGCAGGCAAGATGGAGCAGTGGGTTGACTACTGTATGTGATACTTCAGCGTCATTTATTGTGAATACTGTATTTAAAAAATATCAAAGAACACCGACTTATTATAATAGAATTATTCTTTGGATTTATGTTCTGCCTTTTTGCTAGGTGCTCAAGGCAATGCATGTGGGGTTTTCCCTATAACCATAAACCTGTGGGGTAGGTTGGGCTGAGAGAGAGCGATTGGCCTAACGTTCCACTGTGAGCTTCCATAGGTGAAAGTGGATTAGAACATTGTATTTCTCAACGTTGTCAGCTTGAAGATCTATGGACTTCAGCTCCCGGAATTTATCAGTCATCATGCTGGCTAGGAAGTTCTGGAAGTTGAAGTCCACACAGCTGCCAAGATTGATAAACATTGTTCTTGTCAATCACTTCAACATCTGCACTACAGATCCTCTTGTATGGAGGATTCCAAGGAAAGAAGGAGATATACAAAAACCCTGTCAAGCGTAGAAAGTCAGGAGTCCAGACAGTTCAAATGAATATATAGATTTATTGTATGCTAAAGCCCTCTAGAAGAATCTGACAATCGAAGCAAATTGGTGGTACATAAGAGCTAATGGGATTCAAGATGGGTTGGACTTAGATCTTTTGTGGGCATGAAGGGATTCAAGACTGAGGACATGTTTGACCCCTCCCTTGGGCTCAGCCTGGTCATCTCCTACACACCCTTTCTATGCACAGATAGTCAGAACAGTATAGTGGTCATGTTGTTCAGATAGGACTAGAGCAGGGGTCTTCAAACTTGGCCCTTTTATGACTTGTGGACTTCAACTCCCAGAATTCCTCAGCCCAGCGTGCCTGGCTGAGGAATTCTGGGAGTTGAAGTCCACAAGTCATAAAAGGGCCAGGTTTGAAGACCCCTGGACTAAAGGAATCAATTCGTGCCCAGTGTCTACCGAAGAGCTGCACTGGATGAGAGATGAGAAATTTGAAAAGGTAGTTCTTAATTTATGACCACAACTGGAACAAGAACTTCAGTCGCTACTAACTGATGCGGTTGTTAATTGTGTTGTACCTAATTTTATGACATTTTTGCCATGCTCATTAAGTGAATTTGGTTTTTCCATTGACTTGCTTGATAGGAGCCTCCTGGGAAGGTTGTAAATGGTAATCACATCATCCAGAGAGGCAGCAAATGTCATAAATACATGGCAGTTACCAAGTGCCTGGATTTTGATCATGTGACTGCAGGTATTGTAATGGTTTTAAGTGCGAGAAAGAGTCATAAGTTACTTTTTTCAGACAGTCATTAAATGAATGGTCATAAGTTGAGGACTACCTGAATTTTAAAAAGTGTCAAGAAAACACTGAAAGTACAAAAGGAAGAAAGAAATCTCCACTCTAGTTTGAGTATAAACATTTTTTTTAAAATCACTGCCGCATTTTGTAATACCTATATTGGACTAGCTATTTAAGCAAAAATAAATAAAATAGCTAGTATTTTTGAATTCTGTCCCCAGGAGCTGGGACAGAATTCAAAAATACTACGGGTTTATTTCATGCTACCTATGTACAAGAATGTGGTCAAGGCAAATCAATACTAGACGAGTCATCAGAATTCACGAGGGCTCGGCTGGATTTAGGTCTCTTGCTGGAGCATAGCAACTCCAAATTGATGACACATTTGATCCCACCCTCAAGCTCAGCCTGGTCATCTCCTACAGATACAGATAGTTCTCGACTTACTTCATTTAGTGACCATTCAAAGTTACAATGGCACTGAAAAAGTGACTTATGACCATTTTTCACACTTAGGACCATTGGCAGCATCCCCATGGTCACATGATCAAAATTCAGACACTTGGCAACTGGTTCATATTTATGACAGTTGCGGTGCTTGGGGTCATGTGATCAGCTTTTGCGACCTGATTAGCAAAGCCAGTGGGGAAATCCAGATTCACTTAACAACCGTGAACAACCTCATGTTACTAATTTAACCAATGCAATGATTCATTTAGCAACTGTGGCAAGAAAAGCCATAAAATGGGGGCAAAACTCGCTTAACAAATGTTTCCCTTAGCAACCTAAATTTTGGGCTCAGTTGTGGTCGAGGGTTACCTGTATACAATTTTAAACAACTGTATTAAATGCTTTGAGAATGCCTATATGAGAATGAAAAAAAGACAAGATGGTTGCACATTAAAACAGGGTGGGGCTGTGTTTGCATTGTCACAACTACCATCTTGATTTTTTGGCACACGTACCCCTCAGACCCCATTCCTCCTGTTTAAAAAGACATTTTTTTATAAATGGAGGTGATCTATTAGGAACTAAAAACATGGCAACCAAATATGAGTCAAACAGTTCTTAACAGAATGAGTCTCCAAGGCTCTTGACTGCAGCGTTAATTCTTCAGCCCGTGTTCCTTCCTTCACACATGTTTAAATATCATTGATTCACAAGAAGAAGAAGAAGGACTTTGGTGCCCTTCACAGAATTGCTGGGGGGAAAACATTAGAGAAGAGGCTGCTATCGAATTACTTTTTGCTCTGGAAGGAAAGCTGGGGTATAAATCTAACAAGTCATAGGTTTAGATTTGCAGCTATAGATTTCTGGAAAGAGGCCCATTCCCAAGTAGAAATGATGCTATTGTGGGGGGAAAAGGAGGTTGTGCTTTCCTTTTATGGCACAGGGCCAAGTCTGCTCTGGAGGGGCTACTGACTTAAAAGAAGGTGGGGGACTCACCTGTTTGAGATGGGCCTTGAGGACAAAGCTAAACAGTTTTGGGAACAGGGGAAACCGTGCCTGTTTTTCCCACAGCAGTAGAATTTGGACAGTGGTGGAGAGATGCAAGTAGCACTCTGCAGCACAGGAGCGCCAAACACAGAGCCTGTCTGCGGCTCTTTGAAACAGCTGCATCTTTGGCTCTGCAGCTGCTGTGCAATCCTGGGATAGGTGTGGCTATTTTTTAAGGAATTGCAGGCAGGTACCTGTCCCTGCTCCTGCATGCTCCAGAGCTTTGTTTGTGGTTGAATCCAAAGGACTCCCCTGCTTTTCATATGCAACTGCCAGACATTTCAAGGCAGTTTGAAGGAATGCAGTGCAGTGCAATGCAAGGGAAAATTAATGTACAGAATTTATCAGTTTCAACAGGTATTAATAGCCGCTATCCTAATCCTAGTCTGCAGTATAGATTTTACAGGCCAGATGTTCCCCTATCAAGATTTCTTGATAAATACTTGCTTTACCTTCATTATTATTTTTTTTAAATAGGAAGCTAGCTTAGTACTTACCAATAATTGCATCAATGTTTTTAGGCCCAAAAAGATCCCCAAGACAGAAAATAAAATTGGTGAGTGGCTGCAGTCTGGTGGATTCCCCCCCCCCCCCCAATATGCCTACTTGCTCAAAAAAAGGACAGAGTGAGGCAGTTTGTCTTCAGGTAAATGAATATTTCATGCTTTGCTATGCGCATCCTGTCAGCTATTTTGTGCAAGTGCCCAGAATTCCAAATGTATCCACTGGCCCCAAAAGATTGGGGGGGCCTCTGACTTGGAGGGGATTTAATGTTAGATTTAGATACATTTATGGAGGGAGAAGAAAACTTTTTAGAAGCTTTTGGCTAGGATTGATGCATGGAACCTCCCTGTTCAGAAGCATTCTATCTCTGAATGTAAGTGATGGGCTGCTCCCGCTGTGCCACATACTTGGGCTTCATGAAATTATCTGATCTGGTGGCTCAGTGTGAGAAGCGAAATATCGACTGCATGATGCAGTATGTACATTTGATATGATGGACAAGGCAGGTATTGACTAGAATTCCTACAAAGCACACTAAGCTGGGTTGTCAATCATTTTGCAATAGGTATTTACGATAGGTATGTGTATATATTTTGCAACACACGCATATATTATTATGACCCCTGCTGTACTATTTAAAACTTTTAGCAATCAGTAATTTCAAAATGGTTCGCTTTATTCTATATCATCAGGAAAGAGAAAGTGATGTCAGAAAAAAAAGGGGAGCAAAGAGAAATGTCAAAAATGTAGTCTCCTCCCACTGCTACCTCTGGCTCCACCTTCTTTGTGGAAGAACCACCCTCCCCTGACAAATTACTCCCAAAAGAATACTTTCTATATCAGTATTTATCAAACTCGGCAACTTGTAAGATGTTTGGTCTTCAACTCCCAGAATTCCCCAGCCAGCATGGCTTACTGGGGTATTCTGGGAATTGAAGTCCAGAGTTGCCAGGTTTGAAAAACACTGTTCCAAATCAACACACATCAAGGGGGCCAGAACACTTTTTTTTTCCCTTGGGAGCTTTAGCAGCTGCAATGAAAACTCATCGGCTTTGTTCTGACTGTTTATTACTCTGAAATCTGATTTGATTTATGTGGCCACCCATGTCACCCTAGCGATTCTAGCAGCATTTAAAGTCAAAATACAAACAACTCCATGCATCCATACAACTCAAGAACTTCATGGGCTGCAAGAAACAATCTGTACTCATGCCTAGCAACTCTTTCTGGCCTTCAAGGCTTTGCAAAAAGCTGGCTGGGTTGGACCACCTCCAGTCTTTGGGGGTGGGGGTGTTCCAAAGGGCAGGAAAGGCATGCATCCTGGGCCCAGAGGGGTGACCTCCTTGATCAAGAGGACTCTCAGCATGCCTCTCCTGATAGAGCCAATCGGCTAGGTCAGGGGTAGGCAACCTTGGCTTTTTTATGACTCGTGGACTTCAACTCCCAGAATTCCTGAGCCAGCATGGCTGGCTCAGGAATTCTGGGAGTTGAAGTCCACGAGTCATAAAAGAGCCAAGGTTGCCTACCCCTGGGCTAGGTGGGACAACCCGCTGTGCCTCTAAAATAGGTAAATTTAGGTGAACCAGCTACCCTTAGCATGTTGTTTGGCTACAACTGCTATGTCTCTAACTGATCTGGTTAGTGTGTTGTTTGAATGCTACAAACCTGTCTCTAGTGCTGAAGGTCTTGACTAGTACAGGTAGTCGTTGAGCACAGTTGGGACCAGAATTTCTGTTGCTACGCAAAGTGGTTGTTAGGTGACTCCTGATTTTATGACCTTTGTTGCCATACTTAAGAGAAACCCTGCAGTTGTTAAGTGAATTGTGCGATCATTAAGTGAATCCGGCTTCCCCTTTTGCAGGGGTGTCAAACTGCCGGCCCGCGGGCCAGATGCATCATAAAGAAACCGCGCCCACCCAATTGCTGCCAATGGAAAAAAAGTCACAATACGTCGTGACATGTCATGTGACGTTACAAGTTTGACACCCCGGCCCTATTGACTTTGCTTGTCAGAAGCCAGCTGGGAAGGTCACAAATGGTGATCACATGACTTTGGGATGCTGCAACCATTGTAAAAAATGCTGGCTGCCAAGCACCTGAATTTTGATCATGTGACCATAGGGATGCTCTTAACGGTTGTAAGTGTGAGAACTGGTTGTAAGTCAGTTTTTTCAGTGCTTTGAACAGTTGCTAAACAAACGCTTGTAAATTGAAGACTACCCGTGGTCCTTAATGGCCTTATCCTACATACCTTTTATCCAGTTCCCTTTTTCAGAACACCAACTACTTTGTTGCTTGGAAGCCACTTTAGTATAGTATTGTATTTAAAAGTGCCAGACCAGAAGCCAGGAGACTTGAATTCTAGTTCTGCTTTAGGCACAAAGTGACTTGAGATCAATCATCCTCTCTCAATCCTAGCAACAAGGCAGCAACACTGAAATCTTGGCAAGAAAACTGCATGGATTCATCCAGGTAGTTGCCTGTAATGACTGACTCAGAGGGACATAGAAAAAATAGTTATCATTATAGTGCCTATACACAGGGTACAGGACCTTAGGCTGACCTTAGATTAGCTCACAGGGATAACTTTGATGGCGACTGCATGATTGAAGCCAGAGCAATAGCACTTAGACTTACAGTATATACCTCTCCATAGTGCTTTACAGCAATCTCTGAATTCTTTGGTAGACACTGGGCATCTTGCCCCCAACAATCTGGGTCCTCATTTCACTGACCTCGGAAGGATGGAAAGCTGAGTCAACCTTGAGCCGGTCAGGATCGAATCCCTGGTGTGTGGGCAGAGTTAGCCTGCAGTACTGCATTCTAACCACTGCGCCACCATGACTCATATCCCTTTTATATATATCAATAAAAGGGGCAGAACTTCCACTATACAGCTGCAGCCATCATAATTTTTGTCCCCATCCCCAGAGACACTCCTGGGAAGTCACCTGCTGAGCTTTTGTGAGATGACTGAAGTATCCAAGGGCTGTCCCAGAGATATTGGGAATGGCCATCTTGAACACCATCTCAAGTCTGTTTAGCAGCAGGTTCTTAGTTGAGTTTCCTTTTGGGTAAAGTGTAAAAATAAATGGGGGTAGCTCATTTGAAGCTAGAGCCATGGAGGGAGGTAGAGGGAGGGAGTTTAGTGGCACGGGCTTCCTACAATCACAACAGACAAGTAAAGGAAATAGAGAGGCTAAGACGGGAGTTTTCTCCTTGGGGCTTTTGATCACACAGTCGCAGCCACTATTTTGACTTCACTGGGACACCTGTAGCGCCAGACTCCAATGGCCAATTTCATCCTTTAGCTATGTATTGTGTGATAAGAGTGTGGAAGAAAAATGTCTGCTCTCTCCTTCTCCAGTCTGACACAGATTTGATTATCTCTGTAATTTCTCTGCTTCCTGAAGCTTTTGTATCACAGGTTTCTCTAACTCTATAATTTCTCCTAGATAAGGGTTTCTCAACCTGGGCAATTTTAAGACGTCTGGACTTCAAATCCCAGAATTCCCAGCATGGCTGACTGAGGAATTCTGGGATTATGGGTCTTAAAGTTGCCAGGGCTGGGAAACCTTGTCCTAGATCAGGGGTGTCAAACTTGCAACATCACATGACGTGTCGCGATGTATTGTGACTTTTTTGCCATTGCCGGTAATGGGGTGGGCGCGGTTTCGATATGATGCATCTGGCCCACGGGCCGGCAGTTTGACGCCCCTGTCCTAGATCATCTTGATGTCAGGATGAGGCTACAAAGGAAAAATAATTAAGTTAAAAAGGATCATTAATGAACCAGTACAAAGAAAGAAGAAGTCGTAGCACATATAAATACATATGTAATCATATGGAGAAATACAACTACTTTAAATATATATAGTTTCCCTGACCAAAATGACTGTTATTCAAACAAAGGTAATCTACTATGGATAATAAATGATTACCAGATTTGGATGAATTTGTCCTTAGAATATTTCAAAGATCTTTATTTTTCACCTAAAACAATTTTCCATACCTTTATATAATACTCATCTTAAGGAAATGCTACTTTTTCTGATGTTTTACACTATCAAGCTTGGCAGACAATATAGGAACTGAATCATTTCTTATACTGAATTTATATGTGCTAGAAAAAAATAATAATTGAACAGCAGGAATCATTACGAATGATTGGTGATTTTCCCAATTTCTTCAAAAACTTTCAACTACAAGGACTAACTAATTAGACATTGCTACCAAAAATAGTAATATGTGCCAATTTGTTTATAATCCAACCAGTGCAATCTGGAAATATTACAGTTAATGTTGAAAAGCTGTGCAAAGTGTAATACCACCTATAGATTATCTTTTGGTCAATTCTTAATGAATTGCTGAAATAGATTTAAAATAAATTAATGCCCCTAAGTGTTGCAGTGAGTTTCTGGAAGTTCAAAAACCAGCATTTCTCCCAAAATATGTTTACATGTTCAAGAGAACCTGTTGTGTTTAATATAAGTATTTGATATAACATTAATGAGACACAAGTGAAGTAAGTATATACCATGCTTCAGGCTATTCTTGGTTTTAATTGAAGACACCTGGATACTTTACAAAAGATTGATTGGGCTTGATTCATTTGAAACCAGGTTGGTACTTGTGGCAATTTTTTTTTTTGCAAAATATATTTAGAATTTGCTGGGTTTCCATCTATAATTAAATCTCTAATTCTATATAATCCTCCTTATTCCTATTGCTTATGCTGTGCAAATTTATCCTTGTGCTTAAAAAAAGAATATTGGAAAATGGTAGGAAAGGTGTTAGTAGCAGACTAGAGTGGCCCCAGTGCAGATTATTCAGATGCTTAAATGTAAATGCAGATGTCAGAATCCACATGCAAATATAATACAAGAAGTGGGTCAGATAGGAAGCCATCAAGGGCTATCTGCATTTAATGCATAGAGCCACAAATTTGTCAAAGGTACTTCAGTATGATGTGTGAACTCAGAATGTTGCTATAATTGAGCCAAGATGATACGAGCATTGAAAGAAATAGAGAGCTACTGTGGTTACTTGCTACTAAAGCTGGCACTCTGTTTACTCAGACGATGTACCTTTGATTTCAACACTGGCCAATGTAGATGAGCCAAATTGCTTTATCTCTCACCTGCAAGTTTCCTAAAAGCCCTGGTTTGTTGGAGTTTAGCTGCAAGATTAATGGAGCTTGATCTGATCTTGCAAAATAATCCAAAACCGATCATGGAGCGGACAATGCTGTTAATTCTTTGCTACCAATGCATCTTCAAGGACCTTTCTAATCTCTCCAGTGCTGAGGGAGGCCTTTTAGTTTATTTGTACTTATATATCGAACTCTGGACTGCTCCCAATCAACAATTAAAACAATATTGATAATAAAACAACACAATACCTTATTAAATCTATTAAAACCATATTAAAACCCAGATGCGCTGGGCAGGCCACGTTGTAAGGATGCCAGACCACCGCATCCCTAAACAGCTCTTCTATGGTGAGCTGTCTCAAGGAAAGCGATCGCACGGGGGACAAAAGAAGCGATACAAAGACACGCTGAAAGCATCTCTCAAATCCCTGGATATCGACACCATCTCTTGGGAATTTTTGGCGCATGATCGACCGACATGGCGTACCCTGGTTTACCAGGGTTGCCAGACATATGAACACAGAAGGACAATCTTGGGACAAGAGAAGCAAGCACTCCGTAAAGCCAGAGCTGCAAATGCTGAAGCAATAGTGTCCACATTTCTCTGTTCAGTATGTGGTAGAACATTCCGTGCTAACATCGGTCTCATCAGCCATCTACGGACACACCGCTGATGGCCCATAATCCATAAGATGTCAAGGTCTTCATCGAAATCGATGGACGAACAACAAATCTATTAAAACCATAAACATTTTAAAACTGGCACCAAAGTTAAACTTCCATCATACGGTTCCTCATTAAATCCCTCACCCACCTTTTTCTATGCAGCATTTGGGGGGAAACACAATTTTTCAATGCTTTTCGGAAGGCTAGGATGATGGAGACCTCCCAAATGTCAGGGGGAAGAATAATCCACAGGGCAGGAGCTGTCATGAAAAAGGCTCCCACCAGATGGAAATATTTAGGGAAGCATGCCCACCCTGTGTTAGTAGGACAAATAGATGTCCTTAGGGAAAACTACTCAAGAATTAAAATTGCCTGGCCCTGCGCCATATAGGGCTTTAGAGGTAATAGCACTTGAATTGCACCCAGAAAAAAACTGGAAGCCGGTGCAGCTCGCCCGATATAGGTGTTACATGGGTCAACTTGGACATACGTCACTGGGCTGAGGAGGAGTTCCTAAATATTTACAATCAGTTCATTCTTTTGACTGCCAGTCATAACAAATAAGATAAAACTTGCATAGAAGTGGCCAAACACATATAAAATACATTAAAATGTACAAAAAATCAATAAGTACATCAAAACAGTGTTATTACAGCAAATATGTTCTTAAATAAGTAAAATATTTGAATTTCTTTTTTCCCTTCCAGGTTGGCACTGTATGTATACGAATATCTCCTTCATGTTGGGGCTCAGAAATCTGCACAGACCTTCCTCTCAGAGGTAAGAATGGGAACCAAAGTTTGGGGGAGGTGAGCAGAGGGGTGAATATCCATTGACGCACCTCACTTCAGATTTGATCATTGTAGATTGGATACATTTTTTAAAAAAACTGGAGGTTCGACGGAGAGGATTTAATAAATGACAAAATAATACAAAGTTTGGAGGTGCTTCTTTCAAGGCAAAATTTGTCGTTTTTTAAAAAAAAATATTTTTCAACACAGACCAGGGGTCATCATACTCTAATGTGATCTGTAGTAATTAAAGTAAAATTTTAAATTTCCCTTGAGTAGTTTTCTTAGCAGCGTTAATGAAATGATTTGACACTGCCTTCTTTGGGAATGTTGCTTTGGCATTCCAGTTTAGCTCTCAGTGTTATATCTCCTGGTGGTCTCCCATCCATTTCTAAGTAAGTCAAAGCATTAATTGTCAAGGTGTTGAGACAGGTGTGGCCAATTAGTGGGCCATTTTAAACATACGTTTCTGTTTTCTTATTTTCTCCTAGATACGTATTTTTATTCAAGGAATTCCTTTGTGCCTTCAAAGCATCCCTTGGGGATGGGGGAAAGACAAATCTGAATAAAATGTTAAAATCGAAATGTATAATTGAAAGGTACCAGATGACAGAGCTGTGTAAAATGAATTGTTCTTCTGTTTGCTCCATTTTATCTTTCTGATTCAAATCTCTCAGAAGCATAGTTCGCACTATTACTACTGCAAAATCTTAATAACACTGAATTTGCAATCCAAAGACCAATCCCCTTGAGGAAAGAACAAATTCGCAAATAAGTTGGGAGAAAAAAAATATTCCTTGGGAATCTTAATGCAGTTATAGCTTAATAATGTCGTTAGTGATTCAAATGAAAGAATTCTCCAAGGGCAGAAGTCTGATCTGGTACCTCCACACCCACACTCTCACGAACCAGATGCCAGAGTTTATCATTTCAAAGAACAGAATAGCTTTGTTGGATCAAGCCAATGTCCGTTTTAGTCCTGCAGTGTGTTTCCCATAAGAGGCCAACTTGATGCATCTTCAGTGCTCCTACGCAGAAGATGGAGACATATTTCTTGTACTGTAGGGGCTTTTTTTGCAGGAGTTTAGAGACATGCTTGCCTCCAGCTTGGAGGGAACATTGAGTGATTAAGACCAATAGCTCTTGAAGGGTCTGTCCTCCCTTAGTTTATTCAGCCCAAGTTGATCTTCAGTCTTCTAGGTTACTGTCCATCACTCCGTCTTAGAATACAGATAGTTCTCGGATTACAACCATTTGTTTGAGGACCATTCAAAGTCACGGTGGCACTAAAAAAAAGTGATTTATGACCGCTCCTCACACTTACGACCGTCGCATCATTCCCACAATTGCATAATCAAAATTTGTGGGCTTGGCAACCGGCATGTATTTTCAACGGTTGCAGCCTCCCAGGGTTATGTGATCACTGTTGGAACCTTCCCAGCCAGCTTCCCACAAGCAGACTCAGTAGGGGAAGCTGGATTCACTTAACAACTGCATAATTTATCTAACTGCAATGATTCACTTAGCAACTGGGCAAAAAAAAAGTCGTGCAATTGAGTGCGATTCACTTAATCATCGCCTTGCTTAGCTACAGAAATTCTGGTCCCAATTGTGGTTGTAAGTTGAGGACGACCTGTAATAAATTTCATTCCTTCCTACTGCCAGGTAGGTCACAGTGTCCTGGATTAGTTGGATGGAAGACTGCAGGAAATTCCATTGCTGAAAACTACGTCTCTATGTTTTTTTTTAAAGCCAGAAGATGGCAATCAAGGGCAAATTACTTCCATGTTGATGCCAAAATGTCACATGAATATGTGTATGAGGCTGGTAGGAGTTGGGCTGTACTCGAAAGAGGCTTACTTAATTTTTTTTGCTACTATTCTAAACCTTGTTGGGACTTCCCAAGAAGCCATCATCTTGAAGTCTTAGCCCTGCTTCTGCAATTAATGCTTTTCAATGGGGCCAAAAGTGTTTTCCTGCTGATTTTCATTTATACTTGGTGTCCGATATATCTCGCTGCAGTGCCCAACAGTAGTCAGCCAGAATTGATGGATTCTAGTTCCCTTGATACTGTTTTTCCATTGTGGCAATGTCCTGGTGAAACGTTTCACCTTTGTTCATCATTGATTGAACTAGACTTTTGGGAAGAAATTTCAAGTGTGAATGTAGGAAAGGAATACAGTGTACTGCATACTGTAAGAAGCTTGTCACCAGCTGAACGTATCCCAAAGAAACTTTTTCACGAGGCAACTGGACTTTCTTGTTTTTCTTTGAAGATGTTTTGCTTCTCATCCAAGAAGCTTCTTCAGCTCTGACTGGATGGTGCGGAATGGAAAGATTTATACTCCTTGCAGACAGCTGGTCATTTGCATTCTTTTAGAGAGTCATAGAGTGGCTTATCTGCGTCTTCAGGGTCACCTGAGTAATGCAAATGGGTGTGGAGCCTTCTTGGAACTGTTGAAAGGACTGTGTTGTAGGCTGGAGATAGATGATGTCGGATCCCTCCCCCTCTGTTAAGAGAGGGCTGTTCAATTTTGTCCTAGATACAGATTCAGCAATCCATCTGCATTTAAAAGACAAAGGACACTCTTTTGAAGACAGCAAAGTCCACTTTTTGAAGAGAGGACCACTAGTTTGAAAGAGGGGTCAAAGAGACCATCTGTGTCAAAACTGAACAGCCCTCTTTCAACAGAAGAAGAAAGTCCAGTTGCCTCATGAAAAAGCATCTTTGGGATAATTATCGCCTGGATGACTGAGAATCTCCATAGACGTTCAGCTGAATGTAGTTTGGTATTTTGTTGCCAAGAAAATTCTCAACTACATCCTTAAATGCTTTCCAGGTGATTTTCTCTGGTCCCACTGACTAACATATCATTGAACTGCTTGTCATTGATGATGTATCTCATCTGTGGTCCAACAAAAATGCCTTCCTAAATCTTGGCATGTTATTCTTGGAAACATCGGTCTCAAATAACAGAAACCTTCACCTTCCTTGTTTATGGCTTTCACAAAATTTTTCGTCAGTCTGAACTTTATTGAAGAGGGGGCAAAAATATCTTTGTCAAGTCAATAAGTGGCAAGATGTTCCAGGGGGCAGATGCAACAGCAGAGATGACCCTTCTCCTGGACCCTGCCAGCCAGAGCAATCAGGCTGACAGGGCCTGTGGAATGCCTCCTCTGCTGGTACAGATGGGACGGGCCAATCCCAATGGGATGAGATGATCCATCAAATAGCCTGGGGGCTTGTCCAGGTATTTGGTATATCTGAGCTATATTCCAAGCAGCAGAACCACTACTTTTAGATCTCCACAGATATTCCAATTGCACTTGGTGTACTGGATGTGCTTCAACAGCAGTTCCATATTTTCATACGTTTCTTTCATGTGTGCAGCATAGTCAACTGGTACTAAAGGGTGTACAAGGCCATTGTGTAAAAAGAGAAAATTTACATAAAATGCTACCTTGATCATTGAAATTACAGATTATTTTTGTGATTAGCCACCTAAAATCTATAAGATAGACCCAACAGTGTTCAGGAAGCAAAATGTTTGTGGTCCAGTGGAGCTCTGGGTGTTGTAGTTCTGCCACTTTTGGAAGTGCTAAATTGGGGAAAGCTGGTCTTACCTATTTAATTGGTACTTTATTGCTTCTCCCCAGATCCGGTGGGAAAAGAACATTACCCTGGGAGAACCACCTGGCTTCCTTCACTCCTGGTGGTGGTAAGTAGCATCCACAGTGTTCTCAATGGGATGGTGGGTGGAATGCGTTGTCTAGATCAATGTTTTAGTACCTTGTAACTTCAGGATGTGTAGACATCAACTCCCTAGCCAGTAGGGAGAATAACCAGTAACAAATTTTATCAGCTGGCTAAGGAATTCCGAGACACAAAGTCCACACATCTTAGAGTTGCCAAAGTTAAGAAAGGTTAGTCTAGAAGATGGATATTCCTTTGATTATTCAGTGTCAGTCTTTCCAAATATGATACTCTATGGGTGTCTGGACATCACCTACCACAATCCCTAGCCAAAACTGTTTGGAGAGCACAGATTTGGGAAAGCAGGTCTGTGAACATAGGGAGCTATTTCCTATCAGTTTAGCTTATCAAATTTATTACTGGCTATTCTGAATGATGGCGATTTTCCAGGATCTTGGACCAGAGAGGATTTTTCCATTACACACTGGTTGAGATCTTTTTAAGGGGATATGCTGTCAGATATTGAGCTCTGAAACTTTTTCAGATGAAGAATCAGTGTACTGAACAAGTTTACTTTCCTCTTTGATAACACCATTGATATTTGAGAACAAGGTTTCCAGTTGAAGGTACAGCCATGAATGAATCAAGGCCAACAGACATTCATCATATCCTGCTTGTCAGAATGTGCTGTTGGTCCTCACTTACCGGTAATAACCTCAGTTGGGATCGGTAACTCCACTGCTAAATGTCACAGTTGTTAAGTGAACTATCACGTGACTGAGTCAGACTTACAGCATTATTTCGGTTGCAACCATTAAGCAAATAAATGGTGAGTCATTAAGAACAATATCATGTGACCAGCTTCCCCATTGATTTTTGTGTGTTGGAAGCCAGCAGTGAAGCTCACAATTGGCAATCATGTGATTGTGGGATACTACAGCTGACGTAAAATGCACACTGTTGTGAAGCTCCCAGGTGATGACCATGCGACTGTGGGGACATTGTGACAACTGTAATTGTGAGGACTGGGCGCAAACTCACTTTTTCATCACTGTCATAATGTTGAACAGTTGCTAAACAAGGCAATTGGTAAGAGAGGACTACCTATATTCTCAGCTGGGCTCAAGAGCCGATTTGGTATACTGTTAAGGTGTTAGACTACAAACCAGGACACTGAATTCTAGTTCTTGCTTAGGCAGGAAAGCCAGCTGGATGACTTTGGGCCAATTGTTCCCTCTCAGCCTCACAGTTGGTTGTTGTGGGGAAGACAGGAGGTAGAAGTATTAAGTATGATGTTGCCATGAGCTGACCAAATTAAAAATAAATAATAATAAAGAGGAAAGCAAAGGGAGGGAAGGAAGGAAGGATGGATCAGCATACTGAGAGTATCTGCAATTCTTCAAAAAGCAAAAATGGAGCAGGTTTTAATTTACTAGTCTTTAATGCAGTTTGAAACAGAGCATGTGGAAAAACTTGAGAAGTTGTGACGATGGCAGAAGAGATGGCATCAAGGTGCCAAATTTCATATAACATAGGTAGCCACTGGAATCTCTCTGTACATAATAGATAGATATACACATTCAGGCCTACCACACCCATCCTTATTTCTCCTGCCTTCTGCAGGAGTTTGCTGGCAGGAAAAATAGGGTGGAGACAGTTCCCGGAAGGTAGGGAATTTTGGATACCCTTGGAAGAAGCATTGACTGGGGAAGGGTGTGCGTGTGCATGTCTGTTTGTCTGTCTTGTCTGTGTATCTTCTGGGTTTTTGCTCTTTCAGTCCCAACCTTAAAAGTCACCCCCTCCTCCCAATTCTTGTTGTTGGCTTCAGGCACAACTGGAACACATTCAAGAGCTTTCCCCCCTCAATGCACACTCCTTCCCGGAAACCCCCCTGTCCGTTGCGGCGTCTGGCTCCAGCTTCTACACATGGATGTGATTTGGTGGAATCCAGAGGCAGAATATTCCAGGGACCTAACTGGGGGTTGCGGCAATGGAGATCTGGCTTGATAAGTGTCCCCCCCCCCCTCAACCCTTGGCTCTTATCACAGGGAAAAGGCCTGGAAAGGGGGAGGAGGAGCAATGGAAAGAGAGTCTGGAGGGCATGATGGATGAAGTGCTGCACATCCCCCTCTCCCCACTATGCTGACTCCCCCTGCCCCAGTCTCAAAACTTGGCTGGCTCTTCGGTTTTAGACTGATGGGCCTGTTCGGAGCATCTGCCTTCTTCCAACTGCCTTCCCTCCCTCCCTCCCTCCCTTCCACCACATCTCTTTCTTTTTTCAAGGGGCTGATTTTGTTTTATTATGTACGTGATTGTGCTGCAGCTACATTTTCTACACTTTTTCTCTCATTGCATCTTTCCCGTTTTAAAAAGTATACTCACAAATTCCTTTTCTTTTGTTTTCCCTCTTCTCTCCTTCCTCATGCCCTTTCTTTTTACATAGTTGCTTTCTTTCCTTAGCCTTTCTCTCTGAATCTTTCTTTTTGGTGACACATTTCTCTATTGCCCTTCATGGGAATCAGATTTGGGGATCAGGGGACAATAAAGCAATAAGATTTGGCAACATCATGGTATATAATAAGAGACAGTTCATTAAAAGCGTCAAAAGTGCTCAGACATACTGTTGAAATTACTAGATTTTCTTTTATCTGCCTGATGTCGTAGGCATTGTAAGGTATTTATCTTCCTCCTGACATCTAATTAATTGTTTGTGGCAAAGTATATAAAGTATTTGGTTTGAAGGATTAAGCATTGTAAACTCAATTACCTACACACAAAGACACAAGCGTGTACACACAGAGATATATACAGTATGTCTGTGTATATAATATAGCTAACAAAATATAGTTTTATTATATGCTGAGTCTTGATTGGCAGTTCCTCAATTATTGATTCTCTGTCCAAGAATATCTACAGTATATTCCTTCCCTCCCTCCCTCTCTCCAGGTCTGTAAAGCAAAGGAAAACTGAAGTAAGATCGTAAGCACTGTCATGGTTTCATTTAGCAACCACTTTGCTTAACAGCTGAGTTCCTGGTTCCAATTGTGGTCGCTAAACAAGAATTACCTGTATTTTCTCATATCATTTAGGAAGGATGAGATCCCATCTATCGATCACTCTCGATAGATGAGATCTATCAAGAGTGAAATGCTTCTTTTGGTAGTGTATTCAGAGCACTTAATGCATAGACAGCAAAGTGGCATCAGATACTGTTTATATTCAGACACATTTTGTATTATGCCTTGTGGAGTAACACCAGGATATTTGGGCAACAACTTATTAGAACTGAAACTGCCTGTCCAGTGTGGTCCTCCAGAGAAGACCTATTGCAGGACTGCTTTCCTTAGAAAGTATGGGCCTAAGGAACCAGACAGGCTTAAGATACAGAAGGATCTGGACAGACTTGAACACTGGGTGCTATCTAACAAAATGAAATTCAATGGTGAAAAAAGTAAGGTTCTACATTTAGGCAAGAAAAACCAAATGCACAGGTATAGTATAGGGGGTACCTGGCTCAGCAGTAGTAACTGTGAGAGGGATTTCGGAGTCCTAGTGGACAATCACCTAAATATGAGCCAGCAGTGTGCTGCAGCTGCCAAAAAGGCCAACACAGTGCTAGGCTGCATTAACAGAGGGATAGAATCAAGATCACGTGAAGTATTAATACCAATTTATAATGCCTTGGTAAGGCCACACTTGGAATACTGCATCCAGTTTTGGTCACTACGATGTATAAAAGATGTTGAGACTCTAGAAAAAGTACAGAGAAGAGCAACAAAGATGATTAGGGGACTGGAGGCTAAAACATATAAGGAACGGCTGCTGGAATTGGGTATGTCTAGTTTAATGAAGAGAAGGACGAGGGGGGACATGATAGCCGTGTTCCAATATCTCAGGGGCTGCCACAAAGAAGAGGGAGTCAAGCTATTCTCCAAAGCGCCTGAAGGCAGGACAAGAAGCAACGGGTGGAAACTAATCAAGGAGAGAAGCAACCTAGAACTAAGGAGAAACTTCCTGACAGAACAATTAACCAGTGGAACAACCTGCCTCCAGAAGCAGTGAATGCTCCAACACTGGAAGTTTTTAAATGGTATAGGGTTTCCTGCCTGAGCAGGGGTTGGACTAGATGACCTCCAAGGTCCCTTCCAACTTTACTATTATTATTATTGTTGTTGTTGTTATTATTATTAACCAGATGACAAGCCTTCTTGGTTGTGGCCCCCACATTATGAAATACTCTCTCTCTCAGAGGCGCAGTGTTTCTGAACTTGCTGGCATTTTGTAAACAACTCAAAAGTAATTTCGTTTCAGTACACGTTCCGCATTTAGAATAGATTAGGTCAGATTAAATTAAAGATTTACTGATGTTTTGGATTATATTTTTTAAATTATTTATATTAAATTTGCATTTTTGCTTTGTCTTTATTGTATCCTGCCCAGAGAATCAGGACTGGTCCAAGTGATAAATATTGTTAAATGAGTAACAATTTCTTTTCTCTCTCTTTTTTTTTCTCAAAAGAATACGGGAATAAAGGCAGGCACAGAAATCCCTTTCTCCTGCTTGCAATTTGATCAGTCTTCATTGGCAGCATTAGCCTTCTGGATGATAAATCCAAAATTCCTCTTCTCCCATTGCCCCCGAGTCATTTTTAAGTGAGGGCTGAGCTTTTCAGAATATCCTGTCATTTAGGTTATTGTGATCCTTATTACTGTTATAAGAAATGGAAAGAAAGAGGTCTCTCCCTTCTAGCATTCTCATTTGGTACATGAAATTACAAGTTACTGCATACACTAGTTTGTCATTTTGGTCATGAACAAATTTATTTCAAGGCAGGTACGTATTTGTTTCAGCAGAATCCCAGCAAAAAGGTATCTGATAGCCTAGGAAATAAGCTTTGCAAAATTCAGTGAAGCTCAGCTCAGAGTAACATGCAAAATACTGCAGTAATCTTGGGGTCGTTTACCAGGACGTAAGGATGGGGCTTCCCAGGCATAGTATGTGCCAATTCCCCCTAACCTATTTGGATAATAGAGCTATTTTGTCAAATTGGAAGAGGGACTGATTTTGTTTGCAACTGAGAAGTAGAATGTTAATACCGGTAGTTGTCTAGCTGCATCATTTTGATCCTGGGCATCAGTCCCTGTTCACCTTCCTTTTTGAGAAATAGTTCAGAATAGTTCCAAGTCACCTTTAGGAGCGATGGATGGGCAGCGTATAAATTTAATAAATAATAAATTAAAAAAATAAAGCTCCGTGGGCAGTAGCTCCCAAATGACCTGCCCATGGTGACGGAATGGCTTGCTCATTCCTTAAACACCTTAAAGCTAAGTGCAGGTTATCAAAGCACGTTTTGTGTAACGCGCAATTCTCAAAACAGTCATCAAAATGATGACTCAACATGATGGCATGGATCATACAACATACTAAGACCGTTGCTGAGTTTTGTCACAGCAGGGTGCAATTACAATTGGCCCAGCCCCATTTTACCGTCATTTGGTGTAGTTTATGAACCAGCAACAGCAGGTCTTCCTGGGCCTTCTCAATTTACAGCAAGAATCATGGCCAAAGTGAAGTCCGAGCGTATAAATCTACCAATACATATGCTTGATGGCAGGATAGAAATTCCAGGTCCGTGGCTAATTCTCCTTGTCCCGCTAAACATTCTTGGCAACTGTGAACTCTTGGCAGACACAGTGGGGATAGTTATGCTCCCTTCTGCCTCTCTCTCCCCCCCCCACCTCCGCCAAGACTTTGCAAAAAGACCACAAGGGGAGAGGCCCCACGCAGCAGCGGAGATCACGTGACTCCTCTCCCTTGGGGCCAGGGGACTGCTTCCCAGAAATCCAACAAGTAGCCTGATTTATTGGAGGCTGAAACAAGCAAGGAGAGGATCCAGGCTGCTAGGCTTAACCCTTCAGAAGCTAGATGGAGGCATGTTAAGCGGGCGTTTAGCCACTGGAGGGCTTGGGCATCTGCACAGCTACAAAAAGACAGATTGTCATCCAAAGACAGATCCTTGCTTTGTTAGCATTAGGGTAAGGAGCCTGTGGTGCCCTCATCTAACTCATGACCTTGCCCAGAAAGTTTGATGCCCAATTGTTTGGTTGATGTTAGTGTCCTTTGTAAACCTGTCTGACCTGTTGGATTGCAAGGTGAAGTTGGGAGAAATAGATGAGAGTATCGTCAAAGGGAGGGAGGAAATTTCATTTCATCCTGAAATTACATTTCATTCTCTTTAACACTAGCTGATTGCCCAGCTTCTGCAACTGGTAGCTAAGGAGTAGCTGCCAGTGTCTTCTGGCAGTTTCTGCACAAGGATACTTTTCCTGGCATTCTGATGTGAGATGGAGTGCCATTTTTTTCTGGCCCGAAGGCTGTATGTCCCCTTTGGGTAGCACAAGGCAGTCCTTTGCTCTGAAAAAAACAAAAACTAAATCAGCTTTCACTTCATTTAAAATTAAATGTTATAATACTTTCTGGCCATATATTTAACCATCCTGTCCTCTTGTGGCATTAAAAATTACCATTTGATAATTATTTCTGGAGTTGCTGAGGATCATAACTAACTTTCTTTCTTTCTTTCTTTCTTTCTTTCTTTCTTTCTTTCTTTCTTTCTTTCTTTCTTTCTTTCTTTCTTTCTTTCTCAATGAATGAATAATAATCCATCTCCCTCATAGAGTGCTTTCAATGCCACCATACCTCCAACGACTCACTTCTGGTTCAGATTCTGCTAGAATCACTAGTTGGGTTTTCTGTTGTTGTTTTTTAAAAAAACCCTCAAAACTACTATCCATCCTGGGTGCAAACATCAGTTCATGAGTGGCCCATCAGAAAGCACTATGTTAGCTGGACCGGGGTCATCTGTAGGGTTGTCAAAAAAGTCAAGATGGTGGCTCTGCTCTCATATAATCGAGGCCTTGTTCCTTTTTTTAGGTACAGGACAATTGATATATTGCCTTTTTTTGTCCTGCTGTGAGGATGTCCCTGACCTATAATTAACCACAATTCTCAGTCTAGCTGGCTACATTCTTAAAAAAAATCTTAAGAAGATCAGTTAAAGCATTTAGCATTCAAATCCCATGTTGAGCTGGGTTAGGTTTAACATTTGGGGTAACAGAGCACATTGTGAGTCAGTCCATTTGCTCAGGTTGGTTCAGTATTTTGTCTGAATCCAGAAAACAGATTATATAGGAAGTGGTATAAACATATATTGAGGATATTGTCGTTGTGGGGAGAGAACCGTTAGTCTGGGGTAGCCGAAAATTAGAAGATTGGTAGCACCTTTTTAGACTAACAGATCTTGTTTTAACAAAATACATTGGTCTGGAAAGTTGCTATCGGACTCCTTCAGATTTTAGGAAGTTGTGTAAACTTGTTATTTGCAAAAATGAGCCTGGAGAAAGATAATCTATGTTGACTTACATTGTTGCCTGTATGTTGCCTGTAATTACAAACATTTGCTTCTGTGCCTTGGTTAGCTGATAATCTTGGTTGGGTTCCATTACTTATGTGGAGGATCCACATCAAGCCCTTGGCATTTTAGTTAAAGCTGCTAGGAGAAGCTGCTTTTTCTGGAACCTGCATTAACTTTCTTGGTCAGAGCTGGGTAAATCAGTGGTCTAACTGTGAAAGCAAATGATCTACATGCCAACAGTCCAGATTTCTTCTAGAATTTCCCAGTTAAGTTATGGATGTCTAACACATGGTTTTCTAGAACTTCTACTTTCACCAGCTCTGCCATAGCCAGGGAACCTGAAAGATATATGGCAACATCTGGAGGGCCACTAAATAAATTTGGATGCAAAGAAATCATGGAGAGCTTTAAGTTCCTTTTAAGGAACTTTTAAGCATCTTCTTTCTAAAGGTCCCAGATCCATATTAATGATGTCTCTCTTTCTCCTTGTTCCCTTGCTATCCCATAGTGTGTTTTGGGACCTGTACTGTGCAGCACCTGATCGACGGGAGACCTGTGAGCACTCAAGTGAGGCCAAAGCTTTCCACGATTATGTGAGTACAGTGTGTGAGGTTGATGCCGATCATTTGTATGGTCGTTCAGATGCTGTGTGATTTGGACTTTGGAGGGCCTCCTGGAGGAGACCAAAGTGAATGTAGTGAAAGAGAGGTGTGAAAGCAATTTGAAGAGAGGTGAAAGCAATTCACTTGTGATATTCAAGGTGACTGTCTGAAACAATCCATAAATGAATTCTGTTTCAGCCATATTTAGAACTCAAAGGGCTTTGCTCCAACCTGATTGTTGTGATACCAAACTGCAGACATCCTATCAATTCCAACATGGATAATGTAGGAGAAAGCAGTACCATCAAACACCACTCAATCCTTGATGACCACTAAACATTTCAAGATGATTTACGTGCATATTTTTTTGTTCTACAGCCCAATAACCATTCACCTGGAGTAAATAATAGTGAATTACACCTGATGGTAGAAATGCCCATCATGATGGTGACTGATCAGGACAGGGCAATGAATGAGAGCTATCCAAATGTTTCTGTATTATTTAAACAAAATCTGCCCTGGTTCTAGAAGAAGTAGCAGTTCAGTAGCAGTCCAGCACTTTTTTTCATGGCATCTGATTAGATGTCAGTATTTCACAAGCAATAAATGAAAACCCCCAGATGCTTTTATTTAATCACAAGCAATTTGTATTTAGAGAACTAGAGTGCCTCTGAGCATACAGAATCTATAATTGTGTAAACAGCAGCCAATAGATCTCTGCTTCCCTTGTATGGAGGTATCACATGCGTAGAAAATGCATGGCACCTGTTCTCAAATCTACCTGTAAATCTTTTCTAGTGATTCCTGGATTAATCACCCCATAGTTTTTCGGCCACTTGTACCAGTTCTAAGCAAAAACCAATTTTTGAAAGTCTTTAAGTCAGGATTTCCCAACCTTGGCACCTCTAAGACATGTGGACTTTAATTCTCAGAATTCCCAACTCAAATATGATTGCCTGGGGAATTCTGAGAGTTGAAGTCCATGTATCTTAAAGTTACCAAGGTTGAGAAACCGTCCTTTAAATTAAAAAAGTAATTCTATTTTGGCAGGTTGATAAGCAGTTATTCAATGTAGTCAATATTAGAATTAGTAAAACATTCATATTCAGAGGTAGTCTACAGTGTGTGTGTGTGTGTGTGTGTGTGTGTGTGTGTGTGTGTGTGTGTGCGTGCATGCACGCTCGAGCACACATGTCCTCAAGTCAGTCTTGACTTCTGGCAACTGCTTGGACAAATCTTTGCAGCTTTCTCGGCAAGATTTCAGAAATGATTTGCCATTGCTTTCCTCCTAGGACTGAGAGAGTCTACATCTAAATACCAGCTATTAAGAAATAACTAATAGAGGTAGGCTGTCCCATTGTGCCCTGTTCATGGGCCAGCTGGTATATGAATGGCTGTTATTCATTATATCAAATTGAACCTCCATGTTTCTAAATAGTATATAGTTAAATACAACACGTCAGTGAGATTTTTGAATGTTTCTGCCTCCTTTTTGGAAACCTTTTAAATCATGGGTGTCCAACCTTTTGTCTTGTCTGGGCCACACTGAGTGAAAAGGAGGTCTTGGGCCGGATGTGGCCCATAGGCTGTGGGTTGGCCGTACCTATTTTAAATTGTAGTCTAAAGGTACTTCGATTTTTACAAATAAGATTTAAGTCAAGAGAAGGACTGACTGCTGTAGTGCCAGTATAAGAGGATCGTTTCCTCTCTTATCGAGAGTGAAATGCAGTTATTTCATTGTCAATGTTCAGCTCTTCTACAATACTCTGTATCTGAGGAAGAAAAAGAACAGAACAGCCTCTAATAATTAGAAGCTAAGCTAAGCAGGCATTATTAAATACAATATTAAACACAGGTTTAGCCCCCAAGACCTAGAAGATAAACAGACACTAGTAAAACCAAAGAATTGAACAAGGTCCAATTATTTATTTATTTTAATCCATAATTGGATTAATTAAGGTATAACATTTTGATTCAGTTAAGAGGAAATGAGAAACGAAAACGCTTTGTTTAAATGAAAATGCACCAAAATATGCTTGCATTCAAATTCGGTCTAATCGTCTTTAAAATTGAAAGGGGTGGGTGGGAGAGAGAGAGAATGAGAGAGAGAGAGAGAGAGAGAGAGAGAGAGAGAGAGAGGAAGGTGGGGTGGAAGAGAAATTACGTTTTAATTTTCTAGACTCAAACCCTTCTTCTATTATTCCTTCTCCTCTCTCTGTCTGTGCCCCCCTCCCATCGCTCCCCTGGAGAATATGGTTTGGATCCTTTGTGAGCAAGAAATTGCCTAAGAGGAGTCATGCGGCGTTTGCTTCTGCTGTTTTCCTTGCTAGGTGGCCACGCGGTGCTGTACCACACATCCAGCACTCCTCCCTGCTTGTTTCCATGGGAACCGCATTCTTTTTGGACCATCTTTCTTCTGAGGCCAGCAGCCCTTGGCCTTGCCCACCTCTCCCTCTGCCCACAGGCCAGCAGGGGTTAACTGTCCTAGATGTTGCCCACAAACTGGCCGTGTGCCACTTATATCAATATTTCAGGGAGCGCTGCAGGAGCTCTCTGCATAGCAAATGACTAATGTTCAGTGATGGAAATCCCCCCCCCATCCTCAACAACCTGCGTGGCCATAGAGTACAATGAGTGGCTGATTTCCCCGGCTCATCCTTCCAGTCTGGCCATATCCAGGTAGTTCTTAACTTACAATTCGTTTAGTGACCGTTCAAACTTACAATGGCATTGAAAAAAGTGACTTGTGACCGCTTTTCACACTTACGACCATTGCAGCATCCTATGGTCATGTGATCAAAATTCAGATGCTTGGCAACTGACTCATATTTATGATGGTTGCAGTGTCCCAGGATCATGTAATCACCATTTGCAACCTTCTGACAGATAAAGTCAAAGGGGAAGACAGATTCACTTAATAACTTTGTTACTAACTTAACAACTGCAGTGATTCACTTAACAATTGTTAACAATTGCAAGAAAGGTTGTAAAATGGGGCAAAACTCATTTAACAACTATATCGCTGAGTAGCAGAAATTTTGGGCTCAATTGTGGTCATAAGTCAAGGACTCCAACACTGGAAGTTTTTAAGAAGAGACTGGACAGCCATTTGTCTGAAATGGTGTAGGATTCCTGCCTGAGCAGGGGGTTGGACTCGATGACCTCCAAGGTCCCTTCCAACTTTATTATTATTATTATAATCTGGAGAAAGGTAGCTGTTTACAATAAGTATGACATAAAGGATAAGATGCTGGATGACAAATATAAAAAGCCAGGTTTTAAATCTGTCCTCTGCCCTGGAAGTTCATTGGGAGGCTTTGAATAGGCACACTCTACATTGTTTTGTGGGGATAACGGGGAAGGCAGATCCGTAAGTGTCTTGCCTTCAGCTCTGGACAAAGTGGGATATAAATCTAATCAATGATTGTTCTTGCTGATAGCCAAGCCAAATCTCATCTCCTTCCTGCACAATCAATATGAGGTTTAAGTGGTTCCAAAAATTCCTTGGAATGTGAAATAATCCTCAGTTTTTATATTCTTAGAGATTGATTTTGAAAGGATCACGAAAGCCTTTTTATGAAATCTTACAAGATTTGGAGCAAGAATGCTTGACAGCCTCACAATTTATGTTGTAAGCACACATGCTTAAAACACATTCAAGCACATAGAGTGTCACCTAAATACCAGACAAGGTTCTCCGTTTCTGAATGAGAATGAGAGAGAGAATGAGAAAGAGAATGAGAAAGAGGGAGGGAGGGAGAGAGAGAGGGCGATATATATGTATGTGTGTGTGTGTGTGTGTATGTATGTATGTATGTATGTATGTATGTATGTATGTGTGTGTGTGTGTGTGTATTTTGTCTGCTAGGCTTCCAGATTCATTATTTATCTGATTACTGCCCACATGAATGTCTGTGGAGGAGAGGAGTAAAAAAAGTCAAGATGGCACCCAAAACCATGGGATCAAAGCCCTGCTTTTTATATATGCAGGTAAAAAAACGGGTGGGGTTTTGTTTGCACAGTTGTGGCTGCCATCTTGACTTTTTGACACCTTTTTTCCAGTGGATATGCTGACTGACAGCTTATCCTTTCAGAAATGGATCTGGAGGCTCTTTTTGATGGGGACAAATGTGCGATGCGATATTTTTCTACTCTTGTCTGCTTTAATTTTAATTTATTGCCTGATTCCTTGCCTTTGGGGGAAATGGGTGTTTTCTGACTAAGTTTATCCCCAGAGAATGCATTTTGGGGACTTAGTAATATCATCTTTCAAGGCAGCCATTTTGTGAGACTGCCTACGAGGCCTTTCCAGGCTCGGAAAGATGACAGACTCCTAAAATTCTGGGAGGTCATTCTGTCCATGAAGGGGAGATTATAAAAGGATTAAACCTTTGGGAGGGGAAGAACTCTAAGTAAATGACACAGAGCTCTGTGTACAAAATTCCTCCAGAGAGAATTGTTCTCTATTTGCCTGCCTTCTCCAGTTTGGCCTATTTGGGGCTTTTCCAGCTAACAAGGCCATGTTGGCTGGCATCGAGTGGAGGAGGGAGTTTGTAGTCCCAACGTGTCTGAAGGGCACCAGGTTGCAGACATCAGTTGTCTGTTGCCTAAATCCATGTTCCCTGCCAAAGATTGTGCATGTCCTTTCCTCTTTTTTTTTCTCATATAAGGGATAGGTTGTACAGCTGTGGGGCAGGGAAGGCAGCCAAGCGCTATTTTGAACTCTGACTTGGTTTTTCCTTGTTCTCTAAGCCAATCCCAACCTCCCCAGCTTGGAGGAAGCACTAAATTATTTGGAAATGGCAGCGGGGAGCAAAAATCCCGGGGCCGTCTTCTTTGCCTGCCTTTCGAAGCAACAGCAGCAGTGTTGAATATTGTGTTCTAGCTGGCCTCCTGTGGAGGTGGGGGGGCCTGCAGTCCTTCACCACCCCCCTCTAAATTAAAACCACTTGGAGTGGAGACAATGCGTGAGGGGCCAGGCTGGAAAAAAGGCAGAAAATTCCTGCCGTCTTAACAGCTCCCCCTGGAGCCAACTTGGCTCCCAATGAATGCCTGCCTTGAATCAGAAAATGCAGCTCAGTCGTTCGCTCATTCCGCAGCGCACAAATCTCACAAATATCAGTTCTGGTTGCTGTGGCTCAGAAAGTCCTGCAAAACAACTTCAAGCCCCACTATTTGCAGATCTTTGCTGCTCAAGACTCTCAGCCCTGTTTGAATGGCTGGTGTGCTGGCCCACAATGGCCTGGGCAGGTAAAACATGGAGTCCATCAATCTGACCTCTTCCCCTCTCTCCACAGAGCTCCGCAACTACAACCAGTCCTGTGATGGCCAACCTGCCACCCAGTGATGCCATCCCCAGCGGGCCTATGTTGTCGGGCTTTTTCCAGGTGGGAATAGGCTGAGGTTGGGAAAGGGGCACTGCTGAACCCTAAGCATCCTGCAGAACTTGCCTTCATCTTGGTAAAGCCTCCATGTTCGAAGGCAGTCTATCCTTGAAGCTGTCAGAAACCTGGCAGGGAATGCCTGCCTTACAAATAGTTCTTGACTTACAGCTATTCATTTTGCGACCGTTCAGAGATAGAACGGCACTGAAAAAAGTGACTTACAACCACTCCTTGCACTTACGACTGTCCCAGCATTTCCCCATGATCATGTGATCAGAATTTGGACACTTGACAACTGGCATGTATTTCCAACATTTAAAGCATCCCAGGGTCATGTGATCTCCGTTTGCTTCTGACAATTGGAAAATCTGGTCCCAATTGTGATTGTAAGTCAAGGACTACCTATACCAGGGGTCTTCAACCTTGGCCCTTTTATGACTTGGCATGCTGGCTGAGGAATTCTGGGAGTTGAAGTTCACAAGTCATAAAAGGACCAAGTTTGAAGATCCCTGACCTATACTAAAAATGATGTATTGCATGAAACGAACTCTGTGTAATTAGCAGGGCCTTTTTGTGCATCTAAATAGAGGCAGTTATAAGTATCAATGGAAGAGAATATTTGTGGCTTGGGTTTGAACTGTGGCAACCCTGCAGTTATAAGACTAGGAGCCCTACTAGATGTCAGTTGAGGGACAGAGGAGGAGGACCTGTGTTTGAATTACAAGTTCCTCTTGCAACTTTAACTGAAGCTCATTTACTACTGGATCCCCATACCATCGGGACTGTGTTTCTCAACCTTGTGGATTTTAAGATATCTGGACTTCAACTCAGAATTCCCAAGCCAGCATGCTAGCTGGGGAATTCTGTGAGTTGAAGTCCACACATCTTAACGAAGTTGAGGTTGAGAAAAACTGCATTAGGGAGTATTAATGCCTAATATTTTCCCCTTTCTTGTGGCCCCAGACTTCAGCATGCATCCCTTTTGCTTAGATTCATGCAAAAATTACTGTGGAACAGGGGAAGTCTTGAACAATAAACCACGGCCATATCGCCATAATTGCATTTCTGCTTCTTCCCTAAGGGACCACCTGGCTCCCAGCCATCCCTACATGCTCAAGCTCCCTTGCACAACCCCAATGCGGCAATGATAGGACCCCATAATCAGGTAAGACTAAAGAAAGAGGCAGCCTTTGTAGCTGGCATTGGCCCAGCTGTGCTCTGCTATCTGACCTCATCCTTTCCCCAATTCTTGACCCTTCGGTATCTTTTGTTTTACGTGTTTTGGTACCAGCACATCTTGTCTTTTGGAAGGTGTACCACAAACTATTGTAATCCATTACACCATACCAAAAAAAAACCCAAACAGCGGTCTGTTCACAAGGAAGTCCTATTGAATTGTTGGGGATTTCCTGCAAGAAAATACATTCATTGTTATTTTATATTAGCATGCTGTGTGAACCCAGGCATTGTATGTTATATGGCCTAGCTGCTTGTAGAAATTCATCCAGTAGTTTAGTCTTATGTGCAGATCCAGCCATAGAGTTGTTGCCTGGATTTTAGTTATCTATGAACAGAGAATTGTACTTTATAGAACCATATGAGAATCATCTTGCATTGGAATGCCATTTCCAGGTTCCTTTCCCCCTTGGTAGTCCATCTCCGTCTCTTCCCCAAGTTTCAAATTATAACTGTACTGAATGAATGATGGTTAGAACCGGTTCTCCGGTTGTCCCAGCACTCCCCACGGTCATGTGATCCATGATCTGGGTGCTTGGCAACCTATTTACACTGTGCCTCTTGTGCAACCCATCAGTCCCTTCCACCAGTTTTGGTCACCCCGATGTAAAAAAGATGCTGAGACTCTAGAAAGAGTACAGAGAAGAGCAACAAAGATGATTAGGGGACTGGAGGCTAAGGCATATAAGGAACGGTTGCTGGAATTGGGTATGTCTAGTTTAATGAAGAGAAGGACGTCCCCCCTGTACTATCGTCACAAGGTTATAGAGTCCCCGACGGGGTTTCTTCTCCCTCAGTTCGATAAGAGGTTCCGCGGACTTCCGTCCTGCTCTTCGTTGCCCACCTTTGACTAGTTCCTCTCTTCGTTGAATCTTGATTCCTCTTTGAAGGACTGTCAATCTTGTTAATTGGTTACCTTGTTGCTGCCTCCAGAAGTGGTGAATGCTCCACCACTGGAAGTTTTTAAGAAGAGACTGGACAGCCATTTGTCCGAAATGGTGTAGGGTTCCTGCCTGAGCAGGGGGTTGGACTCGATGACCTCCAAGGTCCCTTCCAACTTTATTATTATTATTATTATTATTATTATTATTATTATTATTATTATTATTATTATTATTATTATTACATCTGGCAGCAGCCATTTACCTACCTACTGGCCTGGAGTTTGCACGTTCCTGCTGACTTTCCCACTGATTTTGATTGTGGGAAGCCGGCATGAAGCCACCTTGCCTAACAACCACGTAAATTCAATTTAGAACAATAATGGGACTGCAGGGATTGCCATTGTTAAGTTGCCATCATAAGTTAAGGATTCTACTTTTGAAATCATAATAATCTCGCATAAATCTCATGAGGGTTTTTGGGGGGAAGCAGAGGTTGCCCCAAATTTCACAAATTTCATGTAATACAAAATGTTGCAAGATTGGTAAAAAATTTCCTTATTTTGGCCATTTGTGATTTCAATTGATTTGAGCCTTTGGGTCATTGTTGAATCCTGATGACTGCCTGGACTAGTCCCTGCTATTTTCTTGCCAAGATGTTGGAATTATTTGCTATTGCCTTCTTCCTAGGGCTGAACAGAATGACTGGCCCAAGGTCACCCAGGTGGCTTTGTGCATAATAGCAATAGCACTTAGACTTATATACCGCTTCACGGTGTTTTACAGCCCTCTCTAAGCGGTTTACAGAGTCAGCATATTGCCCCCAATAATCTGGCTCCTCATTGGAAGAAAAAGTCTGAGTCAACCTTGAGCCAGTGAGACTCGAACTGCCAAACTGCTGGCACCGACAGTCAGCAAAAGTAGCCTGCAGTACTGCATTCTAACCACTGCACCACCATGGCTCCTTAAGGTGGGACTGGAATTCCCAGTCTCCCAGTTTCTAGCGCAGTGCCTTAACCCTTACACCAAACTGGCTCTTCTAGAGATGCTCTGTTGTAGCCCCTACATCAAATTAATTCTTATTTAATTTTGGACCCTTCTGATACCATTTGGATGAGGGATTGTACTGTACATGTGTGGTGCTTGCAATTGCTGCATTCCCAACTCTGACCTGCAAGATGGTTTTCCAAAGCTGCTCAGAGTCACCTTGTAGGGGGAGATGGGCAGCATAAAAAAAATTGATAAATTAAAAAATAAATTAAAAAGCTATTGGTGACAACAAGTGGTGTATATAAGCAACTACATAAGATGAGACAATATCACTCCCCTAATGATACCAGTGGGACCACTCCAGCTGAAAGAGATAGCTTCAGGCTATCTCTGATGTTGGTCATGTTGAACTTAGCAAGGCAGGAATTAGGATGGCAGGGAACCAAGCAGAACTATAGAGGGACTTGTAATAGATAAACCAGAGAAAAAGGTGGCTGCCAGTCTTTTGTCAGGTTGCAGTTTGTCCCATTTAGATTGCAATAAATTATATTCGAGCCAAGTTCTAGATATCCCATGAGTGCAGGCATCTGAAGGCAAGTTTGACACATGTTCATGATATTGGAAAACTAAAATGGGTATTAGCCATTAATAGTTCCATCTCTTAGTCCTCAGTGCACTTCTTCAGGAAACAGTGATCAACGTGTGACCTTCCCAGTGTTACTGAACTACAAACTCCCAGCACCCCTCATGGTACCAGCTGACATTCCTGGAAATTGTTCAGCAATATCTGGAGGGCCAGGATTATTTCCCACCAAAAATCCAGTTGAGAGGAACTTAACTATTTACTGAAAATGTCCAGAATTTGGGTAAAGCTATAGAGTATAGGCTTTGTATGCAAGATGACCTGCCTTTAACTTTGGCATTCCCAGATTATCTGGGAAACCATTTGGAGTCTGGAGGCAGGTTACCAATCATTAGATTTAGTGATAAGAAGCTAAGGATGTGCTCTATCTCATTAACCTGCTTGGTACCATTTTACTGATTCTCATGAAGATACTCAATCCAGTTTGTATTGTTTGGGGTTGACCTTCCCCAAAGCATAGATATGTGTGAGTCCTTCTGCAATTTACTATGTTTTGGAGTTGTTCACCTTTCTTTTATTCATCTGCAGCCATTCATGCCTTCACGCTTCCCTGGTGGGCTCCGTCCTTCCGTTCGTATGCCAAGCCAGGTAAGTTCTTCCGCTGAATTACTTTTGGTAATTCAGCTCTCCCTTCTCAGCTACAAAAGTCCAGATCTGGTGTCCTGTCATATTCTCTAGCATTTGTGTAGCTGTTTCATTACTCACTGATAGCAGTTAGCAAATGGCCAAGTTGATCATTTCCCTTAGAAGATTATCTTCATTTCCTTTTTCCTTCAAAGATGATTTAATTTTCAAGATCTTCTAACATCTCGCACTCAGTTACCTCTACTTTTCATTTCTTACTTCCTCTGCCCATCTGGTCATCTGTGATGAAATGGCATAGCAATGTCTCCAAAGCATCTGATGAATTAACCCTATGCTAAGAAGCCTTAATAAATGGAATTTTGTTTTCTGCAAACTCTTGTCTGGATAATGCTACTTATTCAATGGTAGAACTGATGAAAATTAAACCACATTTTACAGATTCCACAGGGGATGTTAGAAAAGTGGATTTAGACACTAAATAATTCTTCATTTGTTGGATAGACCAGGAACATCAGAAATGATATTGGGCAAAATAATATTCTCTCCAATGAGGCTGGCTTCCATGCACTTCAATATTCAGAGGATAGTGCTAAGAGAGAAAAGGAGGAGTGAGGAGGATCTGCCTTTCTCCATCTGAGGAATGTTCTAGGCATCTGGTGGATAAAGTTGTTCTTTTGGAGTTTGATCATTCCTCCTGAGGCGATGGAAGCACCATGGTTATCTGGAGGTGAATTTCAACTTGAAGAAGTAGACAGGGTCCTTGGGTCTGTAATCCTAGCCAGCTGGTGAAAGACATCCAGAAGGTGATGTGTCCATAAAGTATATTTGCTTTGCTGAGAGAGTTGGTACCACCTGACTGGAAGAAGGTGGTAGTGCTCTCCTTTCTCAAGAAGCCTTCACTGGATTTGACACTCCTAGAATAATTTCATTCAATCTCCAACTTTCCCTTTTTAGGTAAAGTTATTGAGAAGGAGGTTGAGCTGCAACTTTGAGAGTCCTGGAGAAAACTGATTATTTAGATCGTCACCTTTCTTGTTGAAACTATGATATAATACTAAGGCAGCATTAGTTGTGCATGTCTTGGAGGGGGGAATTTCATCATCCTGGTTCTCGTTGACCTCTCAGCAGCTTTCGATATCAATCCTTCTAGTTTGCTTATGAGTATAGGAGTGGGAGTATGGTGTTGCATGGTTCTCCTTACTTTGTCATTGAGTTCAATCAGTTGGGGGGGAAGAAAGGAGGTCAAAATAGAGGCCTCTAATGTGGAGGACATCAAGACTGGATTCTCCTGCTCCTCCTGTTTAATATTTACATGAAAGAACTAGGTCAAATTATCCCTCTGTTTGGAATCAGGTATCATCACTATATAGATAGTGCTCATTTGTATATTTTGAACCTGGACCAACCAGATCATGTTCTCAAGGTCTTGATCCAGTGTGTGGAGTCTGGATCTGGATGAGGAGAATCAAGTTCAGCTCTGACAAGACCCAGTAGCTATAGGTATTTGACTAGTCAAATCTGGAGATGTTCCACCTTTAGTCCTAAAAGAGGTTGTACGTCCCCCTTTGGAATCTTCTTAGACTTGCAGCTCCTGCTTAAAGAGTAGGTAGCAAGTGGTAACACAAAGGTCTATCAATCAACTTACCTACATAACTCTCTGTCTCCCATTCTCCCTGCTATCCTCTCAAATCTGGATTCCAGGATCTATGCTAGCTTCCTTCCATAATGATCTTCCCAAACTAACATCTTTCCATATGTGTTGATTGCACCTGGAAGAGGATGACCACTCTAGCTTGCTTATTGTTTTGAAAAGTCAAATAAAATTCCAAAACAACTTTCTATGACCAAGAAATGGCCTTAACAATAGGTGCAGGAAAGGTGTTATTTGTTATCACAGTAGGATATATTGGTGAAGACAGTTCTACAAGTGACCATTTTGAAGTTCTTCAGTGCTTTAAAGATCTCTTAGATGATAAGTCAATGGAATGGTAGCCGATATATGAGAGATGAATCAATGAATAAACCAACAAATGAATCAGTGAAAAGCAATGCCTCTACTTCTGTAACTTTGGGATGTTTTAATACATGAAACAGGGGAATAATAATTTAAATTAGCCCTTTTGTTGTTGCTACATACTCCTGCCAATATGAGCACACTTCTTAAAACCATCACAAAAGGACTCCACACTTCGTTTTTTCAACCAGATCCTGGCAGTTCTTTTTACCTTTTTATTTGAGTCAAACATAGACCCATGAAGGTATCCCTTCAATTTTGGGAAAGGGTGAAAGCCTTACGGTGCCAAGTCTAGATTGTACGGTAGGTATGCAAGATAGGTCTAACTTTCCAATTGCCTCTTGTGTGCCTGTTAAGATTTGAGGTTTAATATTGTTCTGATGTGATTTCCTTCTTGTTTTTCTGAAATTTGCTTAATCTTTGCTTCAGTATTTTGAAGTGCTGCAGTTAGCACTGCAGTTGTTGGTGGTGATGCACACTCAAATCCATGTGAATAACATCAGTTACATCACAAGAATTGTAACCATGAGTTTTCTTGCTGAAGCATGAATTTTGAATTCCCCCCCCACAGATAAAAGTTCCTGTGAAATGTCAAACGTAGTAGCAGTTTCTCTTAGAGTGATCTGCCAATTGTACTGTTAATTTGTCAGTCTTTCTAATGTAAACTGTCATGCATCATCCACTTCATTTTTGATCACACAAATCAGCTCTTCTCAATTTGTAGCCTGTACCTTTTTGCACAATACTCGTAGCAACACTGCAGCTCCATAAACAACCAGCATTTAGCAGTGAATATCAATTGGAGGGAGTTTGAGCGGTGTGGTGGCCTAATGGTAAAGACACTCACCTCCCAGTTGGAAGGTTGAGAGTTCAATCCTAGGTAATATTTCTCTCCTAGGCCACAAGAGAAAATACCTGCTGCAAATTCTGCGTGACATCAGGAAGGGCATCCGGCCAATAAATGCTCAGCCCTGGCTCTACCTTGAATTAAGGGATTAGAACCGGGGTCTTCAAACTCGGACCTTTTTATGACTCATGGACCTCAACTTCCAGAATTCCTCAGCCAGCGTGCTGGCTGAGGAATTCTGAAAGTTGAAGTCCATGAGTCATAAAAGGGCCGGGTTTGAAGACCCCTAGATTAGAGGGTCATAAAAAGGGCATTTTATCAGTTGGAGGGACTTCTTCATCAATCAAAAATTCAATCATGGTGTGCATTGATGAGTACTCCTTGAAGGCCATTTCACAAACAATTGCATCACAACTTTTTCCCAGCAATTTCGTGACAACTGCAGTGTAAAAAATATATATATAAGGAAATGTTAGAGCTTCTGACAATCACTGTTACCCTACATTGGCAGTGTATAACAGGCATTGCTTTTCATTCAACCTGTATGAATGAATGAATGAATGAAAATAGTTCATAAAGTTCAGATTTGGTCACAACCTGCACTTGGGGACCAGATTTGTTCCCAATTGCTAAATTTTACAACAGCTGGAGCTTATGGACGGACTCCAAAACTGGTCCCAGATGAAGTATATTGCTAATAAATAAGCATCATAATACCATCATCATCATTTTAGCCATTGTCTATCCACTGCAGGATGAAGGCCTGTTCCATGTTTCTAACCAATACTAAGCTTTCTTTTACCAATTGGGCCCACAATACTTGCTGATGTTGTTAGTCTGTCTTGTTTTAGGTCTCTTTCGTGGAAGACCTCTTTTTTTATCAATGACTGCCTTGGTCCACCTGCCATCAGTTCTTCTTGCTATGTGACCGGCCCATTTCCATTTCCATTCTTTTACTCTCTTGATGACATTGTATACTTTCGTTTGTTCTCTAATCCATGTGCAGGTCTTTCTATCTTGTCTTGTGATGCCGAGCATGTATCTTTTCCATAGCTCTTTGCACCACTCATAGCTTTTGTATCGATTGTGAAGTTAGTGTTCATGTTTCACCGGCATATGTTAGAACAGGTAGCACACACTGATTGAAAACTTTTCTCTTCAGGCATAGGGGGAGCTTGTTCTTGAAAATTATGCTTAGCTTGCCGAATGCCTGTCAACCGCATTTAACACGCTATTCATTTTCTTTTATTGTTATCACCCTCTATTGAGATCCATTGGCCAAAGTGTATGTAGTTGTTTACTACGTCTAGTTCTTCTCCAGATAATATTTTTTTTCCCTTCGTGAGTAAGCATTGTAATCTACCTGATTAAAAAAAACATGGATTTTTTTCCCCTCCCCTATAGCCATCTATGGGTGTGTCTGGCCAACCTCTGATGCCCAGTGCAATGGATCCGGCAATCCGATCACAAGGTGAGCGGTGATTTAAAAGGGGATGAATGGATAGTCAGAGTGACATGAGACTATGGTGCAAGCAGGGAAATGAGATTAATGGTGCATCTCTTAAGAATCTGTATCCATCCATTTCACAAATAAATGAGATAAATATGCATCTCATAAATAAATAAATAAATGTCAAAGTATCTTATACTTAGAAATTATTTGCATAAAAAATGCAAAAGAATGCTGAAATATTTCTGGATTTCTCACATCCTTGCCTAAATCTTTTTCAGCGGAGTATGTAGCCACGTTTGGTAAAGCAAATACAAATGCTACAAACGTCTGAACTTGTTCCTTTTGCTTGGTTTAATTGCTTGAATGTGCAGATTTTGGGGGGGGGTGTTATTGCTTCTTTTTTGAGCCTCCAGGTGCATTAGAGACTTTGATTCTACAGTTGCAACTTAAATGTGTTTGATCTCCCCAATTCTTCTCTTTTCCCACTCCTTTTGCCACCAGTAGGGCATCCTAACATGGGCCCGATGCAGCGCATGACCCCACCACGGGGTATGACAGGAATGGCTCCACAGGTGAGCTCCCCAAAATGGGGGATAGATTTTGAAACAAGTTAGTGGATCTGGAAGTATTATTTGATATGAGATTGTGATGGTTTTGTGTGGGTGCATATGCATGCATGCCAGTCTGAATGCAAAAGATGGTCTAGAGCAGGGGTAGTCAACCTTGGCTCTTTTATGACTCGTGGACTTCAACTCCCAGAATTCCTGAGCCAGCACGAGTCATAAAAGAGCCAAGGTTGACTACCCCTGGTCTAGAAGCTCAGGGAGCTTTCCAACTGCTTGAAGCTCACAATTTAATTTGCACATTCCTTAAAACTGTTGCACTTCATTTTTCACCCATTCAGTTAAAATAAAGAAAGCTTCAAAGTGAATCTGGAGGGCACTATGTAATCCTGGACCCCTGGGTCATTTAAAGTTTATATATATATAAACTTTAAATTGATATATATATATTTTCTGAAGTTTTCGCGGGTGTTTGTATGTAGGTCTTTGGTTATTCGGGTTTTCTCCTGCGTAAAATTGGAAGTGTCTTGGCGACATTTCGACGAAGTCCCATTCATCATCTTCAGGCTGGTGTTTTCAGCTTCGTGCTTCTAGGAGTAATGTGTGATCGCAGCTGTTTCTTCCTTTTAACTGCCAGTGGGGTTTGAACTGATTGGGTGGGAGCTTGGCTGTGTTCTGATTGGGTGGAGGTGTGTTCTGATTGGTTAAGGACCTTGGCTGTGCTCTGATTGGATGGGGGGTTGGCTGTGCTCTGATTGGATGGGGAGTGTTCTGTTTGGGTGGGGGCTTTGTTGTGCTCGGGTTAGTCTGAGTTGCAGGGGGATTTGAGATGGTGAATTTCGTTGCTGTTGTTTGTGTTCGTGGTCGTGCCACATCTTTATGGTGGGTGTCAGTTTGCTTCATGTATGGATTGGAGGGGTTTAAAGTGGCTAATGATGCAGCTGTGGATTGGCTTCTAGTTTGTGGTCATGCCTCATCATCTGTGTGGGTTTGGGTTTGCTTTTTGCGTGGATGTGTGATGGTGACATCCTGTGTGGTTTTCGTGAGTGTGGGTCTGGTGTCATTCTTTGTGTTAGGGACTCGTTTGCCAATAAGGGCAGGTTTCCAAATGGCTGGTAGGCAGGAGGTATCATCTCGTTTATTCATGCTGTGTGGGCGTTTTTCTATCCCGATGGCTTCTCTGATTATTCTGTTGTTAAAGTGTTCAGTTTTGGCGATAGTTCTGGTCTTTTTAAAGTCAATTGACTTCCAATTTTACGTGGGAGAAAACCCGAATAACCAAAGACCTACATACAAACACCCGCGAAAACCTCAGAATATATATATATATATATATATATATATATATATATATATATATATATATATATATATATATATATATATATATA
>NW_015386393.1:3148008-3190042 GCF_001527695.2 Protobothrops mucrosquamatus
GCCGCCGCCGCCGAGCTCATTGCCGCCGCCGCCGCCCAGCATGTTCCTGCCGCCGCCGCCGCCGCCCGGCTCGTTCCTGCCGCCGCCCAGCTCGTTCCCGGCATCGCCCCGGCCTGTGATGCTCCAGGTACGGCCCTCCCCCCTTCCCTTCCATTCCCTGCGGCGCTGCGTGTCGAGGCCGGGATGGAATACCCCGGGCCGCCGCAGCCAAGCGCGAGGGGGAACGCCAGACGCCTCGCGCGAAGGGGGAAGGCCTGGCGACGCTGCGCCCTGCCGGGCGCTCACTGACAGGGCTAGGGAGGCCGAGGCGGCCAGGGAGGAACAGCCAACTGCCGGCAACCAGCCGGAACTGCTGGGGCCGGCCCGTATTGAAGAATACGGCCGAATTTACCCGGGCTGGCCGAGAAAGGCGCACCTCCAGCCTTCTCCGCAACCGGGAGAAGCCCCCTCCCTTTTGCAAGGTCGCCCCCTCCCCGCTTTTGGGGTGGGGGAGAATTGAGAGAGAGAGAGAGAGAGAGAGACAAACACACACACACACAAAGAGGAGAGGGGAGCCGGCCGGCCCACCCGTTTCCCCCTTTCCCTGCGCGATCGTGTGTGGATTTCCCCCCCCCCTTTTTTTTCTGCCCGCCTCTCTCGCCCACCCGCCCGGTCGGAAAAATGTGTGTGCTGAAAAATGCCCCCTCGGCTTATACGCGAGTCACCATTTTTTCCCAGTTCTTTGAGGAAAAATAGGTCCCTCGGCTTATATTTGGGTCGACTTATACTCGAGTATATACGGTATATATGATAAAAACATACAAACATACATATATCATATATATATGATAAAAACATACAAACAACAATGAGCACCAGGAAAAGTAAAAACCTTTAAAAAAGTTTTAATAAATAATGATCCAAGCTTTCACCGGCTCTCTGCCGGCATCTTCAGGGATCTATGTAGGTCAATGGGAGGGCGCTTCTTATAATCAAGCCACCTTTGCACCTGGCCCATGGATGCTACCATAACGCTCCACTGGCCAATCGCCGTTCCAACCCCGTTCTCACTCCATTCAGCTGGTCTACCTGAGCTGTTCCTATCCTTGCATCATCACCCCACTCACCCTCTCTCCTCCTTCCTTCCTGCAACCCCGTGTCAATGCCTCCTCCGGCTCTACCGGGGGTGGGGCAGCGTCGTACACTAACGTCATCACCCCTCCTCCCCCGCCCGGCAGGTGCGTAACCGCGATCTCCGGATGCCGGCATTAACTCACTTTCTTCTCCCCCATCGGTTAGCCGGGGGCACACGCCCATCCTTACGCTGCTTGCGCTGCTCCCCCCCTCATCCTGCAGCCGTACCTCTTCCTTCATTTGGTCTTTCCCCTTCTCTCCCATGCCTTTAACCTCCCCCCTCTCTCTCCCCACCGAAGTTGCTTGGCATGTCCGTAAGGCAGCCGTGCGGGAACGAGTGACCGCCCCTAAAACGGGATGATGTTGCTCTCCTTCCCCCCTTTTCATAACCTCCTCCCCCTTCCTCCTGTCCGCACTACCCCCCATCCTATCTAGTGGCCGCCGCCCCCTACCTGCCTGATCTTTCCCTCCCCCCTCACCCTCCTGTCGAAACGTCTTTCCCACACCCTCTATCTCTCCTCTTCCCTCAGTCAAAACTCCTTCATTCTCCCGCAGGAAGGCGGCTGCATATAGGCGACTCCCAACAATGGCTTACATACTCTGATGATGTCAAGAGCTCTTGACGAAAGCTTGGTGGTTTAGTAAATAAATTTTAAATTTTTAAATTTTATATGCTTTATTCTCTTGGTGATCAACTATTTATTGTTTTATATATATATATATATATATATATATATATATAAGACTAGCATTAAATATTTCTCATCTGTCATCCACCATTTATTTATTTATATTAAATGGGTATGCTGCTTTCCATTAAAAATGGCATAATAACTTACAATAAGTGAATAGACTTCAAGGCAGTGGATTAAGAAGTATAAAATATCAAGAAAACATGACAGCAAGTTCTTAAAAAAATCCACGTGACACAGTAACCAAAATACAGGTAATCCTCGACTTCATTCATTTAGCAACCATTCAAAGTCTCAACAGCATTGAAGAAAAGGACTTACAACCCGTGCTCACACTAACTATTGCAGCGTCCCCATGGTCACGTGATCAAAATTCAGGCAGTTGGCAACTGGCATTTAGGTACAACAGTTGCCACAAAGGGGTCATGTGATCGCCATTTGCAACCTTCCCAGCCGGCTTCCAACAAGCAAAGTCAACAAGGGAAGCCAGATTCACTTAACAGCTGCAGTGTTTTGCTTAAAGAATCATAGCAAAAAATCAGATGCAACTCACTCAACAACCCACCTTTCTTAGTAACGGGCATTCTGGTCCCAACTGTGGTCATAAATCGAGGACTACCTTTATGGTTTTTTTTAATAGTGACAGCTAGTTATTGTTTGAACTAGAGCAGGGGTAGGCAACCTTGGCTCTTTTATGACTCGTGGACTTCAACTCCCAGAATTCCTGAGCCAGCCATGCTGAGGGGAAAGGGAGAGTTTCCAAGCTGAGCCATGCTGGCTCAGGAATTCTGGGACTTGAAGTCCACGAGTCATAAAAGAGCCAAGGTTGCCTACCCCTGAACTAGAGGAACAAAATGCTTTGTCCTTAATAGTGGCATGGTGTTTCTTATCAGTGGTAGCCGTACTGGTAATAATACAAAGATCGTGACCTCTGTACTAAATAGATGAATCCTGTTGGGTAAAATTGGTGCTAGAGGTGATGAGTGAGTGGGATGGGAATCAACAGTGGTTGGTTTCTCTCCCTTCCCCTAATCCCTTCCTGCTTTTTCTTCATCCAGAATTATGGTGGTGGCATAAGACCTCCTCCAGGGTCCCTGGTTTGCCCTGGGATGCCCACAATGAACATGTAAGTGTCTGTATTGTTTCTCTTGGGAAGGGGTAGCCAGAGGGAGTCAGGGAGAGAGAGTGTCCTTTCAGCGGAGCAGGAACAGCATCATCCCTTCCCAGGAACTCTTCCAAATGTTTGAGAGGTCAGCTTTGTACATTTTTCTCTGCAGAGCTCCGGGTGTTCGAGGATCCTGGCCAAATATAAACACAAACTCGGTATGTCTGGTTTATTTTTATTTTATTTTATTTTATTTAAAATAAAACTTTCTCTACAATTCAGAAACTCACAGTGGCTGCATTCACACAACAGACTTCACCAAGCAGGCGAAAAACCTCGGGGCTGCACTTACGCAACATGTTATTTATGTTCAGTCAAGAGTTTTAGTGGGTTAACTAGGTTAAGATGCCTACCAAACGCAGCCAATGCCTGCTATATTCTGTTCACCAGCCACTGATTTTGTCCCCCTCTCCTTTCTATCCCGTTTAGGTATCCTATTCCTCATCTTCTCCTGGGAGCTATGGGGTAAGTTGCTGAAGAGGTGTGAAAAGATGTAGGGTAGACTTGCTAGGCAAATTGAATTCCAAGTCCTGATACAGGGCAGATGAATCTAATAAACCTGGTTGCGAGACACGGTTGATAATGTTGATGAGAATGACTCCTCCACAAGGCAAAGCCCGGGATCATGAATGTTATTTCTCTCTCTCTCTCCTCACAGGGAGGCGGAGGCCCCCCTGGCACCCCTCTCATGCCAAGCCCTGGAGGTAAGTGTGCTGCAAATGAAGGTAAATATACGTGTCCCAGGATAATGCTGGAGGATCCAATCCGATCAAGTCACCGGGACCAAAGCTTTATTCTTCCAACTTTTGGGTTCATGCTGGAAATCATCATCAAAGAGAGAAGTTCCCTGATGATGAGCACCAGCATGAGCCCGAAAGCTTGGAAGAAAAAACCTTTGATCCCGGTGACTTACTGGGACTGGATCCTTGGTAAGTATCCTGGATTCCATTTTGGAAGGAAATTATTTCTGAATGCCCCATTTTTCTATCACAGTGTCTGAGAAAGTCTTCCCTACCCCGGTGTCTTTCAGATTTTTGAGTTTCAATACTTACGGTCGCTAGCCAACCCCCCTTTTTTTGGGCTTTATTTATTTAATAAGAACAGAGAGAGAAAAAAGAGAATAACAAAAAAGGGAAAAAAGACAATTACAAGTAGTACTTGATTTACAACCACTTATTTAGTGACTGTTCAGAATTGCAACAGCTGTGAATGATGGGAACTTATGACCAGTCCCCAAGGTTGAGGTCATCATAGTGTTCCTACAATCATGTGATCACGATCCAGGCGCCATTATAATGTCGTAGTAAGCCACAATCACATGATCACCATCTGCAACCTTCTTTACCAGCTTCCCACAAGCAAAATCAAGTGAAAAGCTGGTAGGGTTGCTCATAAGTCTCCCTTGTAAGTAAGTCCCACTGCTTATTCTCCTGAGGAACTCCACTGTGGATTATGAGACTCCAGATATTTGTCTAGCATCCCCTGCCTTCCTGCCCATAGTATCCCTCCTCAACGCACCATAGTGTGCATTCGCCTACATTAACCCCTATCTACCCAGGATCCTAGCCTAGCCCATCTACCTGCATTCTCCAGTGCCTACTTGTAGCCCCCATGGTTTGCCCATGCTGTCGTAGTGTCTAATGGTTAAGGTACCAGGCTAGACACCCAGACCCTGCGACTTCTAGTCCCACCTTAGCCATGAAAACCGACTGGATGACTTTGGGCCAGTCACTGTCTCAGTCCAATCCACCTTACAGGGTTGTTGTGAGGAAAATAGGAGGATGAAGGTGTATTAGCTATGTTTGCCATCTTGAGTTATTTATAAGAAGGGAGGGGAGGGGAGGGGAGGGAAAGAAAGAAAGAAAGAAAGAAAAGAAAGAAAGAAAGAAAGAAAGAAAGAAAGAAAGAAAGAAAGAAAGAAAGAAAGAAAGAAAGAAAGAAAGAAAGAAAGAAAGAAAGAAAGAAAGAAAGATGGATGAAGAAAAAGAAAATCTTCCAAAATGCTGTTTTAAATTAATTTTGAAAACTGGATTATCTCATTGGATAAATGTAATCAAGGGCTCAGCCAACATGAAAATTGGAGATTTAGAATAAAAACAATAGGTATAGCAATTGAGATCGGGGAGCTTACTGCCAAGTTTGATGGGTTTCCTCCTGTTATTTTTTACTTCTGATTTGGAAAAACCAAATATATTGTGTGAATGTAGTCACTCTGGGTTAAGCATGTTGTGGAAACATTAGCCATTGAAAAAGAGTTCCAGAGAAGTTCCTGAGGTGGGGAAAACCTTTTTTTACCCTCACTTGGACCCTTTCTATCTAAAGACACACATAGCCCAGTAAAAAATAAAAGTGCACAATCAAGGATGTTGTATAAGAATGCCTGCAGCCCTTCTGATACTTCACATTCTTTTCCTTGAGCACTAGGGTCTGCTTAATCTTAGTCTAGCTCAGTGTTTCTCAACCTTGCTGACTTTAAAATGTATGGACTTCAACTCTCAGAATTCCCCAGTCAGCCATGCCAAACATTGAGCTAGTTGTTATGCTGGACTGTAACCAGTTTACAGATTAAGCTACATATCAAGCTAAAGCCCTCCTCCAATTCACAATATGGTTTAGCTTATTGTAAATTGAAGAGGCATCTCTGGCTAAATTTTGTAATGGAGCTCTGGACTAGATAGACTTTTGACCTCACTCTGCCAGACTTTAAAACCTAGGGATGAAGCCTCCATTTACCTGAAGTAGTCTATCTCTGAATACCACCCAACTTCATGTCCTCTGATGGGCTTTCTTGAGATTTCTAGATGTTCACCATGTGAAAAGAGACCACCTTGGTTACTTTTTCTTGTAATGTCTGCTTCTTGTTTCAGACTCCACCAACTCTAGTGAAAATATGTACATGATGAACTCTGTTGGTCCTCCACCAAGCCGGCCTGGAGTAAGTGTCTTCTTCCTGCTCACTCCCTGTTGCTGGGTGATATTCTATGACAAATTTCTTATTTCACCATGAGTGAGTTGGGCGGCCGTATACATTTTCTTAATAAATAAATACAAACATGAAAGGGAATGCTGTCCTGCTTCTCCACCTGGAATCTGCCCTTCCTAATTATTTCTGTATTTCTCTTCTTTTCACGCTCTCTGTGCATAATGTTTAGTTCTCCATGGGGCCAAGTCCAGAAGGTCCAATGGCGGGAATGAGTGCCATGGAACCCCATCATATGAATGGATCACTAGGTAAGTATGGACTTGCCTACAGGGCTGGCCATGGACAATAAAATCCAAAATGACCATTTTAGTGGAGAAAGGAAGCCCAAGTGTATCATTTCAAAGGATGGGGAGGGGAGAATATTATATAACTCTCCTCCCTTATTCCATGTCCTTGTTGCTATTGGATTCTTAGTGTCCCCTTGTATGCTAAAAGAGGTCAAGTCCAGTATAGTGTGATTTCCAATGATTTTAGGGCACATTCATAAAATACATTACTGATGTCCATTCAGAAATGCTTTGTCATTGGCTTCCTCCAAATGTTTTTTTTTTTAATTTCTCAATATAACCTCCAGATGTGAAATATCCTGATGGCCTCCTATCCAAGTCTTGACCAGCTCCAAGCTTGCTTAGCTTTTTGAGTTCAGCCAAGATCAGCTAGGTTCTGATTGAAGGAGAATTGCAGACCATTAGATGCCAGAATGCTAACTCTGAGTATGCTCTAGCTTTAATTTTGGCACAGAAAGATGAGGAACAACTTCCATGCTTCAGTATTGGAGAATTGGTGTTCCAAATTCTGGGAGTTGAAGTCCACGAGTCCTAAAAGAGCCAAGGTTGCCTACCCCTGTATACAGATACCCATTTATCTGTTGGTTATCAAGCAGGGATGTTATGTAACTGAGGTTCCTGAGTTTGAAATCAGATACTTAATTTATGATAATTCATTCAGCAACCATTTAAAGCTAACTATGGTGCTAAATGAATGTGCACAGTTTGGATTCTAGTTGAAACTTATATAAGAACGTAACTATTCTAGATAGGGCTAGATATATGTTGGGCTAGCTATCTGAATTCAGGAGTAATAGCTTCCTTCATTCAAAGATGTCCTGGGGCTGGCTGACTTTTTATAGAGTTTAGTTGTTTTGGTCTCTGCTTTAAAAGCTCTGTGAAATGGCATGATTGCAGATGATCAGGCTTGCGGAAGTAAAACAATGATTGTGTGAAAAGGACCATATAGCTCTAGAATCAAGAACTGAACATTAACATCCCATTCAGAGGAGGCTTGAGGAAAGAAATAGGTTTTATAAGACTTCCTTAAAAACTGATAGTGATGGGAGCTGATATTCTATACCTCTATAAAGTCCATTGGCAAAAAGTTTTTATTGATAAGAATTTCTGTGGATTAAGTGGACGCTCCTAAGACTTTGGCTGCCAACAAATCTGCTCTTCCCACAGAAGTCTTCCAACCTGATAGACACCACCTAAGGCAGGAGTCTTCAAACTTGGCCCTTTTATGACTTGTGGACTTCAACTCCCAGAATTCCTCAGCCAGGCACGCTGGCTGAGGAATTCTGGGAGTTGAAGTCCACAAGTCAAAAGGGCCAAGTTTGAAGACCCCTGACTTAAGGGCTGGGGTTTAACTGCCTTCATTCTCATTGCAGGTCCAGGTGAAATAGATGGGATGCCCAAGGTAAGGGTTTGCATCATGGTGTCCTCTTCCAGAGGGTGAGCTGGAGTTCCACAGGCCCTGGGGACCAAGGGATTAGAAGGAGATGAGGAAAGATTATCTGGTTTTAAAGGGAAGCATGATTTTGTTTCTACTCGGTGGGGCCCCCTCACGTAGAATCTTTCTCTTGAGTTTTAGGAATGAAGAGATTCAGTTGACCTCCCCAGGAATTAGTTTGCCTGTCATTGAAGGGCTGGTATTTGGGAGGGAACCATTTTATGCTGTACCAAATCAGGGTCTTTCTAACTCTATCTGAATCACAATTAGTCCTTGACTTACAACCAGCCACTTAGCAACTGTTTGAAGTTATGACCAAGCCAAAAAAGAGGACCTATGATCCAAATTCAAAGTTTATTTATTTATTTATTACATTAAGAGACAACCCATTATTCTCTGGGGGACTCTGGAAGATGCAGTGGTTGGGTCTCCCTGAACCAACTGAATTTTGGGCACTTAGCAATACTGCAAATGGCTGCCTTTATGGTCATTTGCAGTATCCTAGGGTCACATGACTGTGTTTTATGACAGTTTTGCCCAAAACTAGCACTTCCAATTTTGCTGCCATAGCAAATCATTTAGTTCGCTTAACAACCAAGGATTCACTTAACCAAGGATTTGTTTATCAACCACCACAAAAAAAGGTTGTAAAATTGGCTTGGTCATGTGATTAGCCTGTTGTGCAACCATTATGGCATTCTGTCATACTGGGCAGGCTCCATTACTCTCGTATGTTGAGGACTGTCTATAATTAAGCAGCTTATTTCTGTGTGAGGAAATTCCTACAACAACATTACTTCCCCTTGACCTAGTTAAACTGATTGTGCAGACAGAATCTAAGAACTTTATAAGGTCCCGAAACTTAAAAAAAAAAGCCAACCTTTTCCATGTGATGCCTTTTTAACAATGCTCTCTATAGCTCTCTGACAGGGTGTTCTAATCATGGTTCATGTTAGAATGTGTTCTAATCATGGTTCAGGTGTGAATTGCCTGGGTTTTTTTTCTCTCTCTCTCTTTTATTTCTGATTCCCAAGAATTCCCCGGGTAGCATGGCCAGCATAGCTAACCCACCGGGCACCCCACGTGATGACAGCAGCAGTGAGATGAGCAGCAGCTTCATAAACCCCTTCCAAAGCGAGAGCGTAAGGGCCTGCGTGGAGCGGCGGCCGCGGAGGGGGCGGGGATCTCGGGGGGCACGCGGAGGGCGGGGCACCCTGTGGCAGGGTCGGACTGGGCTGTCAGTACCAACAGCTAACAGTGCCATCTCATGCTGGAAGCAGCAGCTGTCAGAGGTGTGAAGAGGGGGCCGGTGCCCCCCCTCCATGATGGACCCTTCCTCTAATGCTGTGGTGTCTCCCATCTGTCTCCCCAGTATTCGCCCAGCATGACTATGAGCGTGTGACCCGGCCCGGATGCCCAGTCCCAGAGGAGCCAGACTGATGCCCCCCAGGGGTCTTAATCCCCCTGTATTTAATAACAGCTTCCCTTGATTGCTAGTCTCAGCCCCCCTGCCCCCAGTCTGGACTTTTGATCCCCGCCCAGGTCACCGCCTGCCCTCTAACTGGTACTCAATAAACTGTAGTGACGTGAGAATTGTCACTAATCAAGTGGGACAGCCGAAGGTTTGATATGCTGCACAAGTGGACAGTTATGAAAAGCAGTGAGCTGCACCCCCTCCTGCTGGACTGCAGCATCCCATACCCTGAGGGGTTTATGATGATCCATTGGACATTGGGACTGTCGTCCACCGTGCATCTTTGGACTTTTTAAATTCTGCATTGTAGCAGGAACAGTTGTGCTGTTTGGAAAGCTTCATTTTGGTCTCTGTTCTTAAAACTGGTGGTACAGTTGGGAAAAAAAGGCATGTGCATCAGGAAACATGGTTAAGACTCTTCCGGAGTCTTGAAGTTCAGCAGGAGGGCTAGAGGAAGACACAAGGCCCATTTTGGTGAGTTTGGGAGGCAAATGGGGAAGATGTGGTGGGTGAAAGTTGACTGCCACGAGCTGATTGAATTTAAAAGTAAATTTGGAGATGTGTGGACTTTGCTGGCAATGCAAAAGTTTTGGGGGAGTGGGCAGACTCTCTTGTCTCGTGTGTGCAGTCAGCTTTGGGTTTCCTGCCTATGTTCACTGGGCTAGGGAAAAAAATAGCAAAGTTGTTTCCTAATTGCACAGACTTCCATGGAAGTATTCTTGATTCTGCCCATATTAGTTGGCAGAGACTGTGTGATACCAGATGCTATTGGGGGGGGGGGAAAGATACCCTAATAATTGAACTCCAGGTGAATTTGAGCTTGGCTCCTGATGACTTCACAGAAACTTCCATGTTGTTTTCTTGGCAATAGCATGGAAGTATTTTACCATTGCATTCTTATGGGATGTATTTTCAGCTTCCTACAGCCTTGGGATTGCCTAGTGGTCTCCCGTTCTGGTATTAACCAGACTAAAATCTGCACAGCTTCCAAGGCTAGACAAGGTCAGCCAGATGCTGCCACCAGCTGATCTACTAGTTGCTATGCAAAGACATAAATTATGATAGCAGTTACTGTTTTTTCCCTGCATCATGCTTTTAACCTTTTTCATTTTTCTCTCATATTGGGTGTTTTAAACACCTATGGCAAAGAAACTTGGCTGTAAGGGACCTTTATGGCAGTCAACAGAGGTGCACATTAGAGATTTCCCCTGTTCTGTCTTCCATCCCTTTCAGCTAAGAAGGTAAAGGGGAAACGCTGTGAATGACTTGTAAAAAAAGGCTACACCTCCATCTCTTCCCAACACTTAACAAGTAAAAATATAAAAATACACCTTTGACTGTCTCTTCAAAAGTCAGTCTTCCATTCTGTCAGCTTTCAGATACCTCCTATTACAATTCCTGCCACCCATAGCCAGCAACTTTGGATGTTGGGAGCTGAAAGCTAAGACCTGTGAAGGGCATCAACTCAAGGAAGCCTATTGTATTTATGTGCCAGTGAATAGAGTACATTGGAAGAGATATAATCGTTTGGCCTATTCTCATACCTGTTACCAAAGGAACACAACCTTTGTGTGTCCTCTGGGATGGAGGGAGATGGTTTGGCCCTTGAACAGGGGTATCCTTTGAGGTTTATATTGTGAAAGTGGCAACAGTGTGAAAGTGATTGGCCTTTCCCATCTGGGAGGATTGACTTCCTGGTCTAGTCTATAGTTCTGGAATGTCCTGAAGGCCTCACAGCCAAGTGCTAAGCAGGCCTAATCTACTTACCTTTTTTCTAAGAACCACTATTGGCAAAGGGCTGCCACCAGCGGTTACAAATCACAGTCCAAGCATGGGTGATTTGCTTGTTTGGTGTAGGCAACCACCATAGCTGGACAGCTTTTGAGCTCAAGGCAAGGGAAGCCCACCTTCTCCTTGATTATCAGAGAACTCTTCCAGCCGAAAGTTTACTCAAATATGTATCCAGAGTTTGGCTTCTTGTGTCTTAAAATTCATTCAAGCTACAGAGGTCTTGACTTTCAGTGGTACTTCAAGAGTGCCATCATATTTTCTCTTCCCCCCCCCCCGTGTTTTTTTTTCCCTCAAGGCTTAACACACTCAACTCCTTCAGTCTCTTCTCTTAGGACTAAAATTCCTATCTGAGCAGACAAGATCAAGAAACAGGAAGACTAAAACTATATTGAATAGGCTACAGTAACAGAATCTTGCAAGTCTGCCCATGTTTTCTCTTCAATCCTTCTTATACCAGGAGGAACCAGTCTGAATCTTTTTCTAATAGTTTCCCACCTACGTGGGCTTAATGCATGCTTCAGCATCTGTGGTTGTTCTGTGGGCTACTCAGTGTCTTCTCCAAAGTCATCTCCATCGCACCCTACAGTTCCTGGCCCAACTGTCCTTTCCCCTATTTTATTGAACTCACTCAAGTTTGTTTCCATTCTTAAAACGTGGCATCAAGAACCAGACTGAACAATACACTATTTTTATTATTGTCATCCCTATCATCTCTGCAAGCTGAGATGCCTGAGCCTAACTTTTCCAGAAAATATTGGGATGTTAGATCTCGGCTTTGGGATCAGCAAAAAAAAAAAAAAAAAGAACTGAGTCATTCTGGGTTGCTTGGTTAGATATGAGTGATCATTGCAATTCATAGGCATTCAAAGGGAGAAAGTGAAGAACATGCTTGAACAACACTCCTGCAACACAAATTCTGCCTCCCAGTATTTGATGTTCCTATATATTTTGGTATTGTGATTAGGTGTGATTAGGCATGGATGCCTGTATTATTATCCACTAAAATAATCAGCATAGATCTTGGGCTGGACTTGAAATCTGAGAGACATGCTGGAAGAGGTCACATACAAAAGTGAGAACAAAAGCTATTTCACCTTAATTTACCTTTGATTCAAATGAACTGAAGACAATATATTGGGGCTTTCCATGTCCCTCTCCATTAGCACATTAACAATTAAAATTAAGGGACAGCTTTTACAGGGGCTTTTAGTGAAGTTGCAGATTGTGCATTCCCTGCTTTAGATCTGCTAGATTTTCTGAAAAGAGAACGCTAGTTCTGGATTTTTCCATCAGCTCTTTCAAATACCATTCTTCATCATCTGTTTTTTTTATAGCCCACCAGCCCTTGTTCCTCTTACATAGGCTAGTGCTATACACTATAAAAAAAAGTAGGCACTAAGCTTGCTTGCTTCATGTACATGAGAACAGCTCTGGCCACGGGGATCCAAGTATGAGAGAGCCAGATTTAGAATGGGTTTACCTCTCTGAGGCCATTACTATTTTAGGAAGATCCCCTCTTCCCACAAGCCTACTGTTTCAGCAGCTGAATTGAGGTAGGCACAAAGACACAACCTATATATGTAGGAACAATTTCTAGCTGATTGCAACCTTTCTACCCAGCTCTCCTTGGATGCAGCTCGCATCCCATCGTTCTAGCGTAACTGGAATAGGATACTGACTCACTCTCCCACCCACCCACCACCATCATTTCAGAAACTTAAGAACTCATGTAAGTGCTGTTTCTGTTGCCACCACCCTTAGGAGAAACAGGTACATTCCATAATAGCAATGCAAAAGGCAGAATCTTATTTTTTTCAACAATTTATATAAAAACGGGCTCTTATTATCCTATTCTTTCCTCCCTAGGGATTTTAGCGAGAAGGCAGGGAGGGCTCTTTCTGATCGTGTTCTCATTTCTGCCTAGTCATTCTGTAACTTCCAAAACCATGTTTACACCTAGCACTTCCATACCTCTGGGATGTGTGTGATCTTTTAATAGCAACTGAATTATATGTAAAGATTTGGGGATTTGGATTGTATATATATTCCCATTTGGTACAAAATTTCCTCCTCAACTTAACTTGGATCTGTGTCTGGGGGATAAATGTCCACAATTGGTATCTTAATCAAATTCATATCTCAAATTTATAGGCGGAGAGAAAAATTTAGGGGGGGCGGTTATTTCTGCATCTCAAGAATTTTGTAATATAGCTTTTTCTCCAAACTGCAAGGAAAAGCAACTACAAAAAATGTACGTAAGGAAAAATGATACGCAAAAAGTTAGGGGAAATTTTTACATCCAAAATGTAATTGTTCTAAAGTTACAAGTGACGCAGAAACAGAAGCAAATTAATTTGTGGCTGGAAAAAAATGAGGAATCAAATTCATATTCATAACTTCTTAACACTTTTGAAGTGTTGGGGTTTCACAGCTTTTGTGCAATTGTAAAAAGTATATTGGGGAGAAATGTTTGACTCTGCTCCTTTTTTTCTGGTTTTGGGGTCAAACTTCTGCACAAATTTAAAGAATGGGAAAGAAGGCAAATTTGCTGCCTCAATCCAGATCCAAAGGAATTACAGCATCAGCTTGGGCTTTTTTTTTCATTGTTATTCTGTGTAAATAAAATACCATTTTTGGAGGAAGTCATTGAATTTTTAAGGTTTCCAATGAGAAAACTTGCATCAATAAATGTAATTTGGATTTTTTTAAGAAAAAATGTCTACAAGTGGTTTGTTGTTTCCCATTCAGCAAGCAGAACAATCTGCTATCTTCCCTCAGGGGACAAACCCTTATACTGCTATGATAAAAACCAAGATTCAACTAAGCCAACATCTGGTGGCCAGATGCCAGCAGCAAGCCTCCTACAGGAAGACCACATATTTTTCTTGTTTGAATCCTAGCACTCATTTTCAGTTGGATTATAGGGGCACTGGTAGGGCAGAGCAAGAATAAATTGAATACAGTCTTTCTACTATAGCAAAGATCATGCCAAACTAATCAAGGAGAGAAGCAACCTAGAACGCAGAAGAAATTTCCTGACAGTTAGAACAATTAATCAGTGGAACGACCTGCCTCCAGAAGTTGTGAATGCCCCAACACTGGAAGTTTTTAAGAAGAGACTGGACAACCATTTGTCTGAAATGGTATAGGGTTTCCTGCCTGAGCAGGGGGTTGGACTAGATGACCTCCAAGGTCCCTTCCAACATTATTATTAATATATTCCCATGGATACTCAAGAAATCCTTCTTGTTCTAATCATGAAAGGCACACCATTTCTTAATACTAAAGCTGTATTTAGTCCTCCTAAGATCAGTTTGGGTCAATCAACAGATTGTTTTTTTAAAAAAGGGTCCAGCAAGTTGCTGTCAAGTCCTAGCAATCACATAAACTTTCAGCAGATGGTTTTTTTCTAGTTGTCATTTACAGGATATATTACATGAGTTTTCTATAGATTGTACAAACCACAGAGATCTGTATGCCAGTAGGGGTTGAGGTAGCCGACAATGGAAGATTGGAGGCTGATATCACAAAGTAACCAGGCATCTCATCTTTCAATGTGTTTATTCCAATGTCTCCATTAAAAAAGGATAGCCAAATAAATCTAAATTTCTGAGCTAGATGAAAGATATGACTATAGTTACATCTTATTTCAAACATTCAAGCGTTCAAATGAAATTTCATTCACAACAGGTAAGGACACAGAAAAAGAAGGTATGTTGCCTGTCTCCAAAATACAGCTTTGCCACTACTACATAAAAATCTAAGTAACCAAATACAACAAAATGGGATGGTGTGTGTGTGTGTGTGTGTGTGTGTGTGTGTGTGTGTGTGTGTGTGTGTGTGTCAAGGAGGCAAATAGTCCAAGTTGTAAATCTGGTCTGGTTACCATGCAGTGTTGACTAGCCGTGGAGCATGCTGGGTTTCTAATTTTGCAGGTCACTTAAGTGAGTGGCTGTGGGCGCTGGAGTCTGGGAGGCCATTGCTTTCAATGGGATCCACAAAGCCATTCACGTGGGGGGCTGCCTTTTTAGGAGTAGCTAGCCAAGCTGGGGGCACAGGGGAATGGCCTTGCTTTGCACAGCTCCACGATCTCTGGGTCCTGTATTCCAGCTGCATGTGGTTTTGTGGCGGGAGCCCCACACAGGCCCTGTGGAAGGAAGGAAAAGAGCCAGCAGGTTAGCGTACCTTGCTTGCAAGCAATCATTCCTCCCCAACACATCCACATTTTAAATCTTCAGTCAAAAGGAGACAGGTTTTTATCGTGCAGGAAGAAAAAGGGTTTTCTACTGCTTATAAAATTCATGAATTAAAACTCTTGGCTGGGAGATCTATGGCAGAGGAGTAACACAAACTTGAAGGAGCACTGCCATAAAACAGTGCTTTCTAGCTTGTCAGAAAGAGTTGGATAAATTCACAGAAATAGGTCTTACAGTAACTAGTAACCATGACAGCTAAACACAAATCTGTGGAGGGAGCTATCCAAGTATCCGGTCCTTGGGGAAAACAGGAGGGTTGTTGTCTGTCTAGTAGAAACAATGTGGGGATGGAGTGCTACATTTTAAGCTGAAGTTAATGGATTTAGGGGATAGTGGAGGGCCTGAAAAACCAGAGACCTGCAAGGAAGAAATGCAGAGGGTTACCATGGTGACTCGAACACAGTTCTCAGCAGGCCCAGTCAAAAACAAATGCAGGGGTTGCTATGGTTACCTTCACAACTCTTTTGAGTGAGATGGGAGGTTAAAAAATGTGAATAAAAAAGAAAAGAAAATGCTCCTGTGGTAACAAAGGGCAGTTGGGACTGAACCTATGTAACCAGAGTCCGTTTGCATCTTCCACACTCTTGAGTTTAATTAAGCCTCAAAAACTAGCTTAAAAATGATGGAACTATGTACACACCCCAAGTTGTGTTTTTTAGCTGAACACCACCCAAAGCCACTCTGAGAGTCAGATGGGAGGTACTTAAATTGGATAAATAAAGTGGAGTATTGTGCAGAGCAAATACAGATTTCCACTGCGATACAATCCATATACAGCTGGCTGCTCAAGGGATGTTATCCAAAGAGGGTTGTCGTTACCTGAATAGGTTCTCAATAGCAGCCCGCTGACGGAAGAGCGCGTTGACCACTGGAGCGCCTTTAGGAACAAGGGGAGCCTTGCAGAGGAAGCTCAAAAGGGACAAGACGCTGTGAAGGCGCTCTGGCTCGGAGTCTCCTATGCCCACCTGGATCCGTTGGCAGAGCTCAGCCAGAATGACCAAGTCTAAGATTATGGGAGCAGCCAGTAACGAATCCTGCAGAACAAATCAGAAATGCAACTTTGAAGGTTATTCCAACAGTAGGAATATACATCAAGTTGGTGCAGGAATATAAACCAAGTTCCCAAATTCAGAATTGGCAGTTATTCCCTGCCTGTGGGCTAAGCAAGAAACGGAATACCTCCTTCCATATGCTCCCCCCTCCCAATCTCTTGAACAGGGATGCTGGAAAAAAAGAAATCCATAATCTCCTCTCCAATGTAGGGCTTCCAGAACATGTCTGCCTCACGTGGAATCCTACAGCTGTGTACCCACCTCGCACACATTGTGAATGACGATGGTGTTGGTCCCCCCCAAAGCGATCTCCGAAGTATATTCATCTAGTGCCCGCTTGCTGTCACCAAGGTAGGGCAGGTACTTGATCACCACCTGTCCGGGGAGTGTGCAGTGGTGTCTATGAGCAAGCAACAAGTAAATAATCCCTTGCAGCCAAAAGAGATGAACACCCCCGATGTGCGCACACACACCACAAACAGAGCACTATTGTGCTCCAAATCACACCACTGCCTCCCACTCACGCAGTGATCCGGTTTTTCCCCTGGTCCATATAGGATGGGGTTCGACTTCACCATGTCATCCACCACATTGCTCTTGGAGATTTCCTTGGCGCGAAACTGAGCTGGTGCAGACAGGTTCCTTCCATCATTGTTGCCCAAGTGGTTGTAGCTAACAATGGAGACTGGCTGTAAGGAAGGAAAGAGCGGTTGTTGAAAATGCAAGGTTTCTAGTCCTTAGTATGAGCTTTTGGAAAAAATGAAATAATGCTACTCCAATCATACGTATATTGCAAAGCAATGGCTGCTTACTTTCATGCTAATTCAGCTCAACCTTTGCATATAGATTTTAATGAAAGGGATACCTGAGGCCAGAGATCTCCCATGGTAATTTGTAGAATTCTGTTAATCTTTCTCCAGCTTTTCTACTATTTCTGAAATTCACTTACTAAAAGGAAAAGGTTTCAATCTCAGATGGGAGGTCATCTGCCTTGAAACAATCCCTTCCAGATGTGTTGGCTATCACACCTATCATCCCCAAATTCAGCCAAAGGGCAATATGACTGTGGAGGATGGGAATGATAATCCAATGCATCAGGAGGATAGCAATAGCAATAGCACTTAGACATATACCGCTTCATAGTGCTTCACAACCCTCTCTAAGTGGTTTATAAAGTCAGCCTATTGCCCCCAACAATCTGGGTCCTCAATTTTACCGACATCGGAAGGATGGAAGGCTGACCCAACCTTGAGCCGGTGGGAATCGAACTGCTGGCAGATGGCAGAATTAGCCTGCAATTCTTCGTTCTAACCACTGCGCCACCGCAGATACTAGCATGGAAAAAAACTGTGGTCAATCAGAGATTCATAAGAGATTTGTTCTATTTGAAATTAGCAAATTGGAGGTCTTGAAGTTCACACACCGTTCAAACTACAATTACATAATATTACAAGAGCAGCAATTAATGGCATTTAGCATTATGAAGAACATATTTATGTAATGTTCATGGAGTTTCTTATTTTTTTACCCTGAGCCTGTGAATTTTTGCTTGGTTTGCAATATGAAAATGTATAAAGTGGTTCCAGCAAAGCTCATACAGGTAGTCTTCAACTTATGACTGCAAGTGAGATCTTAAATCCAGTTATAAGTTGTTACAGTCACAAGCTGAAGCACCCACGTGACTGGGAATGTTTTTCCATCATTTTTCACCAAGTTCTTAAGAAAACGCAGTAATCGTTTAACAAACGTGGCAGTCATTAAGCAAATCCATTCATTCAAATGGAGTTTTTGCTGGAAACCATAAAAAAAACATGGTTTGCAACCATATGACTGCAGAATGTCGTGGCCAGTCATAAAAGTGACCAGTTGCTAAGCACCTGACCTGCAGTCATATGATTGGGGGGATGCAACCATTTATGATAGCTGGAGGGGTGTTTTAAAGGCCATAGAGCACCTGTCCCATAGCTGTCGTGATTGTAAGCCGAGAATTACCTGTACTACAGTTACAGCAAAGGTGGAAAAAATCTATGCCTCCTCCTCATGTTTGTAAACTACTGTTGCCAGCATCCCTCACCATAAGCTATGAGGGGTGGGGTTATTGGAAGCCGGAATTCCACCACCTGTGGGAGGCCACGCATTACTCAAACTTACAGCATAACCAGCAAGTCCAAGGGTGTGCCCCGTCCCACTGTTGTCACTCACCTTAATGCCAGAGTTGATGAGGAAGTCCACCAGAACTGACTTGAGCTTTGTCTGACCAGATTTGAAATCGTCTCCGGCTATAAAGACCCCGTGCTCGATAGCAAGCTCAATAACTCCTGGCACAAAAGTGTTTTGGGGGGAGCCATTGATGTAGGTACAACCTTCCAGGATACTCGCCACAGCAAAGAGTGTAGAAGGAGAAACCTCCCGGCCAGCCTGGGGAAAAGCATCAAGAGGTCAATTGATCAGGAGACTGAAAGATAGACCTCCTCTTCTGCCCTTCAGCTCAGAGAGACCCATATCCTCAATGAAACTATTGAACGTTACAGGTGTTGGCAATGTCTATAAATTAGAAAAAAACAACAGAACAGGGCAATGGGCATTGAAGGGAGGACTGAGATACAATCTGGATTACAGAATAAGCTGGTTCACACATTGTACTCTAGCCAAGATACTAGCTAGAACTGGCTGAGTTCATTCATAAGGTCAACCATGAGCTATTATTAACTACAGGGGCTGGGTTCACTTACCTCACTTAAACCAAAACACACAAATGTGTCTATGTACCTAAGGAAAGTGGATAATACAATTCTTTTTGATGAAATGCGAAAGTCATAATATAATTGCAAATTCTCAGGTTGTCTGAGGATTTTGGAAATTTTAATACTTACACATCTGGAAGAAAACTGGATTGGACAAGGCTGCACAAGGTAATCGGAGTTAATTAAAGCTGAACATTTCTCTCATTCAACCTTTGCTACAAATGTTTAAAACTTAGGCTATTGCATTTTCTTTCTGAAAAACCTTTATCTTAATTATGTTCCACAGCTAAAAATTAAAGTAGTTGATATTTGGGGCATACTTACACCACAAGTATAAGTTGGTTTTTCAAATCATTAACCTTCCTAGCATATCCAAGTAGCTGAGAAAACATACAAATATACTTTCATTAAAAGCCTGGCTCATATGTCATATGTGTGTGGGGGGGTAGGAGAGGAGGGGGCCAACAAACAAGAATAATAAGTTTTTAACTGGTTTAGATTTGTAATGCTTAGGGTGTCTAATCTCAATGCAACATCTCTAAAACCTAAAGTTCAAGTTAAAGGAAAAGAAAATACATTTAAGGAACAAGAAGAGCCAGCACTGGATGAAAGAAGCAAGGAAGCAAATACACCCATATCTCACCTCAATTGCTTTGAATAAATTGCTAGCTGTATCATTCACTCCAGGATGGATTTCACAGAAGCGCTCAGTGTTGGCTGTCCAGAGGACAATCACCTTCTCTACCCCACTGGATTTCTTGAAGTCCTGGATATCATGGCGAACCTGAGCCAACTTTGGAGGAAAAAAATAAGTAAGCAAAATGTCAAATCTTAACTACAAATGATAAACGAGCAGTTGCATTGCTGCTTCTCACAACTCATTCCATAAAGTCATACCAGATTACTAATCAAGACATTTAAGCCAATCTTTATAAATGTAGCCTGGATGCATCACAAACAACTATTATTATGCCACCTAGAGTCACTGAAAGGGTGGCCATATTAAATAAATAAATAATAAACTACCCATAAATTTGGGTCCAAATAAGCAGGATCTAACATGATAAATTGCCATTTCAGATGACTCAGCAGCCTTTAATAAACCACTTTCTTCCGCCACCTAAAATAAGAAGGTAACATCCAGACTGCATAAGATAATACACGTTGTACACTGCCCACTTGGGAAAACCCCTGGATAAAAGTAAATAAATTGGGATTTAACTAATCTAGGCAATTGAGATCATATATAGTACTACTGTAACATTCGCATCCTCAATTTTTTAATTTCTGTTCAGTGCTTAACAATGCCAGCAATTTCCAAGCAAGTAATTTCCAGCAGCAACTAATGGAAAGGCCACTTACTGAGATGGGACCCCAGAGATCATCTGCAAATTATTGGAAAGAATATTGGGTTGGATGGCCCAAGGTAGCTTCTTAGTTTAATGGGGAAAAAATTAGCCAGCTATGTTGTACTCCTGGAGATCTGGGCCTGTATATCAGTGAAGGGTGGCAGATATGCCAAGTTTTATCTCCAAAAGCTTTGGATAAAAGTATCTTTAAGGTGAAAAAAAAACTTCAGTTCTTAATCTGCTTTGCAGGCTCATTGAAAACGTGCATAACTAGGAAAGCCAGTTTAGTGTAGGAGTTAAGGCCTAAGGCTAAAAGATGGGAATTTCTGAGTTCTAGTCCTGCCTTAGGCAAATAGCTAGCTGGGTGACCTTGAGCTAGTCACACACACTCAGCCCTAGGAAGGAGGCAATATCCAAGAAAATGGCAGGAATTAATGCAGGCATTTGCCATGAGTCAAAAATTGATTCAAAGGCACCCCCTCACCTCGCAAAAATAATCTCTTAAGTAGGCTGAGAAGTCACTTTTCTAGTGGTTGCGAACCTGTGACATGTATGTCAAAGATGACATGCCACGACATTTTTGGATAACATGTCAGCATTCACCAACACCTGATAACTATTCACAAAAGCACACCCATTGTCACACGTTTTTCAGAGGCTGCACAAGAAGAAGTGTGCTTTTGTGCGTCTCTAAGTCTTTAACATTCATGCGAGAATGCAGCATGCTTTCACACAGTTTTCAGAGGCTGTGGAAAAGTATTCTCCAAAGCCACATCAAGAACAAGGGCCTCAGGTGAACTGGAGCTGCCTCAGGTAGGCCTCGGGGGCCTGTCAACAGAAAGAGAACACCGCTTGAGAGTAAGTGGCAATCCTGGGGAGCTCTAGGCCATGGGGGCAACTGCACCATTCCCCAAGCCTTGTGCCCCTCGAGGAATGGTGCAAGGTGGTCTTTTAAAATGGCAGAGGTGATGCTAGAACTGAAGTTGAGGCCCAGGGCCAGCCTTGGTACTGCCAGGTGCTGCTGCTCAGGGTGGCCTAAGGTGGGAGGGAGATAGTTTTTCTGTTGTTTGGGAGGGGGAGGTGTGACACGCCAGCAGATTCCGTCTAGGCATTTTTTGTATTTTTGACATACTGAGCCGAAAAGGCTCACCATCACTGGTCTAATGGTTACGGCGCTAGACAGAGCAGGGAAATCCAAATTCTAGCCCTGCCTTAGACATGGAAGCCAGGAGGGTGACTTTAGCCTCTTTCAATCCTGGAAAAATGCTCCCAAGAAAACTGCTTGGACCTGTCCATCTCGTTGCCAAGAATCGAGACTCAATAGGAAGCACCTGCAGGCTGAACAGAAATGCAAAAACTGAACCACAAATATCTCCCCCAAAGCCTTGAAGGAAATGCCCCAAGCACACTTCCCAAAATTGCTATTCAAAATATACCAAATGGTATTTTTACTGCAGAAATATTCTAACTCTATTTAATTCAGTTTGAACTTTAATCCACTTTTGACTAATGGTAGTTTTTAAGCCCGGCCTTACCTATTTAAACAGTGGCACCAAGGTGGAAGACAAAAAAAGGATCTCACCTCAAAAAAAAGACGTAGGTTAGAGGGGTTCTTTTTAAAAGACTTCCGTTAACTGCTTCACGAATGAATATTGAGCTGAAGGACCAGACTCTGAGTAATTTTACGCCTAACTTTGCACCTTCTACTCACCTGCTCTATTCTGCTTCCAGTCAGAACATTGTCAGCTCTTTCTCCTTGATTGGCAGCAATGAACTCCGGGATGTAGATGGAAGGCCGAGGCTTCAGGCCTACCATGTAGGGGCGCAGCTGCTCTTGAAGGGGCCAGTCCAAGACCTCAGCCCTGCGCATGGCATCAGCCAAATTCATGGAGGAGATGTCCCAGCCTAGCAAGATGGAATTTATTTATTTATTTTCAAATTGTATTGGCTGCCCATCTTACCACAGGGTAGCTTTGGGCATTAGTTGTCAGGCCCATACTTCAATATGACCACCTTCCATTTTTTTTTCTTTGACTGTTCTCCCCATTAAAGTATGCAACTTTAAAAAGAAGGCAAGCAGGTCCCCTTGCCTTGACATTTTTCCCCCCAAACCAGTACTTACCATCAAAAACAATGTCATTAGGATGTACCATGGGGAGCATATCATGGAAAGGAATATAGACATCTCCAGAGGGACCGGTCCCGAGACATACTGTGGAAGCTTGTAAAAGAGAGCCATAGTAGTTGGCATGCTGAGGGGTAGAAGTGGGAGACCCAGCATCAGTATGGGCAAAGAGGGTGAAACGTTCAATGGAACCACCTAGTGACCTTATCTAGCGTGGACCACTTGCGTTTTATATTAAATTTTAGAAGCTAGAGATGGAAGGGGCTGCTACTGACTCCAGCCTGCTCCTGAGAGCCAGAATCCAAATTAAAGCGTCCTAGATAGGATCTCTATTTGAACACATCTAGGGAAGAGGACTCTCTGGATAATTGTCCCCTCTGCTGAATGAGCATTATTCTTAAGAACGTTTAGGAAGTTCTTAACATTAGAGAAAGGAGATGTGGTCCTTTCATCTGCACTTCAAAGAATTTCAGTGCAGATGACAAGAATGGCCTAAAATTGCTTGAAATACTAGAAAACGTGCCTGACTCATCCAGGACAGATGGGAAGCACAATTGGACAGCAGACAGTTTTGTCCAACATCATCAGGCCCACCAGTTTATACACAGTTTGGGGGTGCTTTCAAATCAGCATTGACTCCTGACTATTGCCTGGACTAGCCCTTCTTGGCAAGGCTTTTCAGAATTGAATTGCCATTTCCTCCTTCCTAGGGCTGAGAGAGGATGATTTCTCCACAGTTACCCACCTGACTTTGTGACTAAAGGGGGACTAGAACTCACAGTCCCTAGCCTGGTGCCTTCTTAGACCAAACTGGCTCTTATACACAATTAGGAGACATTTAGGAAAAATGTTAATGGGCAAAATACCTGGTCCCACAAGCCTACTAAGATTTTACTTTATATGTCAGCGTCATACCTTATTATTTTCTCCTGCCTAAATTATCATTTCTCAAGTCATGTTTAGCACAAATTTAAGAGATGATCATTTATATATCCCCCTCCCCCATAAAATTAAGGTTCTTCCACTGTCCAGGCAAGGATTTACTCAGAACCTATGAATACCAGATAAATGAATGATTAATACGTAATATGACTACATGTTTACCTTATAAGTTACCTTATTAGCTTCTCATCTTTTCTGCTAATCATAGACATATTCCTTTATATACAATGTTAAGTACCGTATATAACATTCTGATGTACAAAATTCTGCCTCCTTTCCTGAAAAGGAGGAATGTTACTTATCTAAATAAAGGAAGATCCATATATTTATTCACTCTGATATTCAGGAAAGGTAGGAGAAAAGATGATCCCAAAGTACTTGAACTCAATTTTTTGGGGTATAAAAATTGTAAAAAATTTTTTAAAAATCTCTCACTAAAACTGAGCAACATAGTCACACCAAAAGCTAGGATATTTTGCCAAACCCATTAAGTGACATTTATGAAACCTGGTACAATATTCCATGATGTCTATGTTTGATCTGGGTGAAAGATAAAGCTAAATATTCATTAGACTTAGCAGATTATAAACCAGTTTTCTTGCTCACAATTTTAGTGCCACTCAGAAAGCACAACACATATAACCGAGAATCTGAATGGCTCACTTACCTTTTGACCCCTCTTGGTCATCCAAGAGAGACCCAGCCTATTGGCCAAAACAGCAGCAGTCACTGTTGTGCCATTGTTTCCCCCCCAGCCAACAAGCATCACACCCAGCTTGGGGACCCGCAGCTCTGTGCGGAAAGTGAGATCAGTAGAAGTTGGCTTGACCTGTGGAAACACCCCACCATAGAAACCTTGTGAGATCAGAAGCTTAGTGAGGATGGAAGGACTCAGCAAGATATGCTAACTGCAAAACAGAAAATCATTCTTATTTCCACATCTACACCATTTGCCATTATTTAGGGAGGGGTGTTTCTTAACCTTGGTAACCTGAGGAATTCTAAGAGCTGAAGTCCACGCACTTAAGGTTGCTCAAGTTGAGAAACACTACTTTAGGTGAACGATTAGAATAGCTCAAAACTGCAATGGATCAAAGATTACTTCATATTTAATCCTGGCAGCAGATTCCCTCTCACTAATCCAAATTCTCTTCTTCTCCTTGCTAATAAAACCTCTACACTTGAGCAATGCTTGAGACTGTGCAGAAGGCGCTTGATTCAGCTGGCTGTCTGCTTCCATGTAGAAATGATACTTGCAAATTTTATTGCAGTCAGGTTAACTGAGGAACCAATAGGAGTGGAACAAGTTTCCAGATTACCTTTGTTGCTGCTTTGCTAAGGACTCTAGGGTTCCTAATCTACCTTCAAAACCCCTTCCCAAATTCTGTGTTTGCTCCAAGAAACAATCCCTTGTCCTCAAGGTCAGTATACAATTCAATTCCCCCCCAGCTGGAATGCTTGCAAGTTGGTTTCTTTGACAAAATAGGGACTACTCTCCCCATTTTATCAAAGGAACCAATTTACAAGCATTCCAGCAGTTTATTTCCCAAGCAAGTGGAATATCTGGAAACTTTCTGACGTAGCTTACCCTTTATAAACAGTGAGCAATATAAGAGGCCTAAAGCCAGTAAGAGAAAGAAAACAGACAAGGATGACATTCAGGCCTCTTCTTTCATCTCTGCCCTTTGTAGTAGGATCACCTAGCTTCTTTTTCTTATTTCTCACCCAGATGTCTGGTCTTTACACTTCCTTATATGTAGCCATTTTCTTTCTGTTCCCCTTACCTCACCTTTCCAGTTTTCAAGACCTTTTTACATCTTTGACTTCTCATTGGGCAGTTTGGAACCTGGGATCCTTATAAACTCATAATCCCAGCCTACCTTTAGCTTCTTCCCCATAAGCTGGACCATATATATTCCTAACACGTCGCTCCCATCTGGCAAACCATCCCCGAATGTTTCGTTGCAGATTTTATTGGCTCTACAAGGGGTGCCCCACTTGAAAAAAATCAGTTGCCTTCTTCTTCACACACTGTTGAAGAATAGGAGATATCTTTGTTTCCTTTGGATCTTAATACAGTATAAGATCCATTTAAAAGCTTTAAAAGCTCCTGGGGGATTTTTCCCTTTTTAATTTTGTACTACTCTATTTATATTCAGACACATCGGACAGGCAATCAACTGTTGCAATGTGAATTCTTGTTCACAATTCCTACCTGCCATCTTCTTTCTACTTTTCCAGCCACATTACCACTGGTCAACAATTACCTGCTCCATCATTAGCCCCGCATGTCTCATTGGTGATTTTCCCCCTAAAAATTCTTTCACATTTCTGCAAAATGTAAAGTTCAGCAGAGCTTGTCAGTATTCCCTTTTAACAATAGTCCTGGTTGGATATATAACAACTCAAGAGAATTTATTGCTACCATCCTCTTCCTCATCATTTAATGCTTTAGCTATTAGTTTTCCCCCAATGCCTTCCATATATATATATCTCTCTCATAATCCCCTACCCAGGGCTGGCAAAGCTGAGTTTGACTGCTCCAACTGAATTTGACTTTGTATTTTCCTAGCTGAAGCACAAATTACTTTGATTTTTTTTTTTCAACAGAGAAAAGACACCGTGCCCCCTTCTTACCTTGGTGACACCATTTTCCTGGCAGACCTGTACTGTGCCATAGGTGTACTTAGCCTCAATGAACTCCTGAGTGTACTTCACATTTGGGCTGTCCACTAGAAATGATGTTGCCATATTTGTGCTGGATCAGGAAGGATGGGAACAACTGAGTTAGCCAGAGTTTTAACTCTCTCCTTGAGTTAAAATTGGACACAGAGTATGACTTATTATTCTGTTCAGCTGGAAAGGCAAAATGTCTCTCTAGAGCAGGCAGCTTGCAGAGTCCTTTTGCTTAGAACGACTAAAGGGCTAAACCAGGGGTAGTCAACCTTGGCTCTTTTATGACTCGTGGACTTCAACTCCCAGAATTCCTGAGCCAGCTAAGTCCACGAGTCATAAAAGAGCCAAGGTTGACTACCCCTGCTAAACAATGAGTCTATCTCAGACTAGGCTGCTTAGGCCTTCCCAGCAACATGTATACAGAGACACCACAAGCAACTTGTCTATGGCAATGTTTCTCAACCTTGATAATTTTAAGGCATGTGGACTTCAACTCCCAGAATTCCACAGCCAGCATTGCTGGCTGTGGAATTCTGGGAGTTGAAGTCCACATGCCTTAAAATTGTCAAGGTTGAGAAACACTGGTCTATGGGAATCCTAATTTGAAAAACTATAGTTTCTCAGGATATTCAGCCTATACAGGGCCGGACTGAGAAATCTCTCCTAGACTCCCAGAACAGAGTGGGAAAAAGTTAAAGGGAGCCAGGACAAGGGACATTTGGGGGTGGGGGTGGCTGTCTTTGGGAAGAGGGAGGGTCTCACGCAGGTGGCGGCGGCGGAATCCCTAAGGGAGACACGCAGAACAGCAACGGGGTTCTCCACCGAGATCCCCACTTCCCTTGCCGAGTGGTGGGCCTGACCCGACTCGCTCCCCAGCCTCCTTCCCACAGTCACTAGACACCCACTCCGCCTTTCTTTCAAGCCAACCCGGCCAGGTAAGGGCAAAGGCTGGATGGAGACACCGCGCCGTCGGGGGAAACGCCTCCCACCCGCCCACCGTCGTCTCCTCCCGAGCGAAACCGGCTGCCTCGCCTCTTCCTAGGTGCCTCGCTTCAATCGCCCGCTTTCCTCGGGCAGTTTAAAGCCTGGCTCCAGAGCAGGAGGACAAAAGGTGGAGCGGGGAAGGGAAAAGGGGCTCCTCTACCTGAGAGCCCCGGCGCCCGCCCTCCTTTCATCCCCTAGCCAGGCACCCCCGAGCGGCTCCAGCTTCGCGCAAGACCCGCAGCGACCCACCTGGAGCTTCAACGGTCGGTGAAGTCCTACTCGCCGTTCCACTGCGCCGGGGTTTATCAAATCACACGACGCGCCTCCCCCTCCCCGGAGGCTCCGCCTCTTCGGGGAAAAAAAAAAATTCTACATCTTTCCCCCCCCCCCCGAGCACGCTCCTGCGTCTGTTGCCGCCTCGTGCGCTGGGTTTCTGTGCGCTTTGGCCTCCCCCCCCCCCCCCGGGCTCGCGCGCCCCTTCTTGTCTAAGGCTCGGTGGGAACGCTGGGCTGTTGTGAGTAAGGGGATCCTTGTTTCCGAAGCGAAGCCGGAGCAGAATTCGGGGTGACTCTGAAATAGGTCGAGCTCGGCTAAATCCTGCTTAGAAACTGAACGGGACGCCACTGGAAAATCCTGGGTTGGGAACGTGGGTTGCCATGCTGGAAGAAGACAGTGGCCATTGGTATAGTCCAGGGGTAGGCAACCTTGGCTCTTTTATGACTCGTGGACTTCAACTCCCAGAATTCCTGAGCCAGCTTAGCTGGCTCAGGAATTCTGGGAGTTGAAGTCCACGAGTCATAAAAGAGCCAAGGTTGACTACCCCTGTTATAGTCAGTGCAATGGTGCCCACCCTTGGCAATCTTTGGCAACTTCAAGTCCCAGAATTTCCCAGCCAGGCTGACTGTGGAATTCTGGGATTTGAAGTCCACAAGTCTTAAAAAGTATTCAAATTTGGACACCCTTGGTGTAGTGGTAAAGGTGGTTGCCTAGAAACCAGGACACACAGTTCTAGTCCTGCCTTAGGTCTGAAAGCTGACTAGGTGACTTTGGGCCAGTGATTCTCTCTCAGCCTAGCTCATCTCACAAGGTTGTTGTGCGGAAAATAGGAATATGAAGGAGTACTAGGCATGTTTTCAGCCTTTAGTTACTTATACAGCAATAAAGGTGGGATAATAGTCAAGTAAACTTCTGAGTTATTGTACATAGACATAAACCCCTCTCCTGTGAATGTATCTATGAAAGCATCAACAGTTCAGCTCAACTAGGAGAAAGCTTTACCCACTGGAACAGGGGTTGATTCCCTGCCCTCAATAATGGTTAATTCTTTTGCTGAGACCGGGGCCACAGGAGAATCGAGATCCCAAACATATTTGTGTGAACCAGAACATAAAACCCCTTCCAAGCTTCCTTCCAAGATTCAGTCCTGGAATACTGTATATGGGATTTAATCACTTTTGTTGTTAGTTGCGAAGTCATGTCTGACCCATCACGACCCCATGGACAACATTCCTCCAGGTCTTCCTGTCCTCTACCATCTTCCGGAGTCCATTTAAACTCACACCTGCTTCAGTGACTCCATCCAGCCACCTCATTCTCTGTCATCCACTTCATCTATTTCCCTCAATCTTTCCCAGCATTAGGCCCTTCTCCAGTGAGTCCTTCCTTCTCATTAGGTGGTCAAAGTACTTAATTACTGGTGGGATTCAAATATGTGAACAACCAGTTCTCTGTGTGGATGCCGCTTCCGGAAGTCCACTCTGGTCCTGGGCAACAAAAAAATTAACTACCGGTTCTGCCGAAGTGGTGCAAAGTGGCTGAATCCCACCACTGGATTTAATACTGTAGTGGAATTTGCAGACATTTCTGAAAGGGTGACCTTTAGTCCCAGATAAGAAGTGGTAGTTTTGTAGACAGTTTTTAAAAAAATTATCTTAGTTATTCTGGGTCTGGTCTTCCCTAATCTGCTCTAAGATCCATTGCATTAAGCTAGATAAAGTTTTAGCTCTCTGGAAGCAAAAAAAGAAGACTTGCAAAGGTAATTTGCTTTTTAAATCCTCTATCAATTGACCCCATTCCTTAGGGAGAACTGGCAAGAGACCACAGTACTGTAGTCCTGGAATGTCCCCTCTTCTAATCCACCCCCCATCACATTACATTCATAACAATTTGTACTTAAGCCTGTTTGTGTTCTGAAAAGCCCCGCAGGGAGAGACTGCTGCCCATTGTTCTTTTCTTTCATCCAAAAAACATAGTTGCCCAATATGGTACATCCAATATGTATTGGATAAAGAAACAAAAAAGATTTTGTGAGCTTTCAGGTTCTACAGAACAAGGTTACAGAAGTTGAGAAATGAAAAACAGTGTAATGTAAATCTTCCAGAGAATCATATAACCCAAAATTCAGCAAGAGGATCTCTAAGACTTGTGTTTTTCAACCTCAGCAGTTTTAAGATGTGTGGACTTCAACTCCCAGAATTCCCCAGGCAGCATGATTGCTCAAAACTCCAGACAGGTGTCAGGCAATTCAGTCAAGGCAGTGGAGAAAGCATCCTTGAGCAAGGGGATTCCCTTTTGCCTTGAAGGAGATAGTGGTGCATCCTCTCCTCAAGAAAGCATCACTTGACCATACAATATTGGCTTTTGGAAGAAGAGGTCTTCTCCAGGCCCCTTCACAAGAGTATCCAGTAAGTGGGGGCCTTCGAGATGTTCTTTATAACTACTATCCTATAGAACAGCATTTGCCCCTCCCCTCAAGATCCATCTATTTAGCACTTTCAATGAATTATAGAAAGGCCATTAAAATCTGAGGGTTTTTTTTTAAAGCAGGGCAGAAATTCTGCAAACTGTTTAGTGGAGGGGTTGTTTGAAATAATAGGGGGCGTGATGGCTCAGTGGTTAAAGTTGATAGCCCGGGTTCGAGACCCAAGGGTGAGCTACCGTTCCTTGGCCCAGCTCCAGCCTATCTAGCAGTTCAAACGCATGTAAATGCAAGTAGATAAATAGGTACTACTTCAATGGAAAGGTAACACCGTTCTGTGTGCCTCAGCATATAGTCATGCTGGCCACATGACCATGGAAATGTCTTTGGACAACGCTGGATTCCTTGGCTAAGAAATTGAGATGAATACCACCCCACGACCGGACAGGGGAAACCTTTACCTTTACTTTTTGTTTGAAATGCACATTTTTGGCAATCTCTGGCCTTAAGTTATAATATTACCCTGTTACTGGTTTTTGTGTATTTAGAACATAGACTAATAGGGTTAGAGGGATCTTGGAGGTCTTATAGTTGAACCCTCTACTCAGTGGTGGGATTAAAATACCTGAACAACCGGTTCTCTTATTGGATGCAGGCCTGGGCCTCCAAGGCCTAGAATGGACTTTTGGAAGTGGCATCCATGCACTTCCAGTGGGCTGTTCTAGGCTTGGGAAGCATCCTCCCGGCCTGCAAGGCCTAGAATGGACTTCCGGAAGTGGCATCCATGCACTTCTGGCAGGCCGTTCTAGGCCTAAGAGGCCTCCTCCAGGCCTCCAAGGCCTAGACTGGACTTCCGGAAGCAGTGTGCATTCAGCCGGTTCTCCGAACTCAGCAAAATTTAGCTACTGGTTCTATCGAACCAGTGCGAACTGGCTGAAACCCACTACTGCCCCTACTCAAGCAAGAGGTCCTATACCATTCCTGACAAATGTCTTTGTAGTGTCTTCTTAAAAATCTCCTGCAATGGAGCATCTACAGCTCTGGCAAGCAAACTACTCCATTGATTAATTGTTCTCGCTGTCAGGAAATTTCTCCTTAGTTCAAGGTTCTGGATCTCTTTTTAATGATCTTCCACCCGTTATTTCTTGTCCTGGCCTCAAGTACTTTGGAGAATAGATCAACTCCCTCTTCTCTTTGACAGCCCCTCAAATACTGGAAGACTGCTATCATATCACATCTAGACCTCCTCTTCATTAGACTGGACATACCTAGTTCCCTTAATTGTTCACAGTAGGGTTTAGCCTCCAGAACCCTTATCTTCTTTGTTGCTCTTCTTTGTTGCTCTTCTCTGCACTCTTTTTAGAGTCTCAACATCTTTTTTGTATTGTGACCAGATGACCGGGTGCAGTATTCCAAATGTGGTCTTCCCAGTGCAGCATTTACTTCTGTAAGTAGTGCTGTATTTATTTCTGTAAACAAGGTTAGTTAATTTACTAACCCTGTTTACAGAAATAGGCTATGTAAACTGATCAGAGTCAGTATCAGATGGAACTGTATATAAGTCTAGGGCAGGCATGTCAAACTGCCAGCCCGTGGGCCGGATGCGTCACGCCGAAACCGCGCCCACCCCATTGCTGGCAATGGGGAAAAAGTCCCGATATGTCACATGATGTCACATGATGTTGCGAGTTTGACATGCCTGGTCTAGGGGCATTTGCAAAAGGGTGGAGCTGTTGTAAAACAATTGTCAAGATTGTAGCTATGCCTGTGACATCAAAACCCTATCCCTTTTTTCCCAGGCTTTGTCTGTGCAAGGATAGCCACTGTCTTGATATTTTTTTAAACCCTACCCCACCCCATAATCCTCCTTGAATAAATATTTTAATTAAATTAATACTTGATTTCAAGAGAGAAGTTGACCCAGAATTCTTGGGACAAGAAGTTTCTCATTTTTCATCCTGGATCCCGTGGCATTGGCCTGAGCCTGCTCATTCTTGAAAAGCCTCCAAGTGTCATCCAATATTTTTCCTTTAGGGTGGTCTAACAAGGACCCAAGCTTTAAATAATTAAAGGCATGAGGAGGGAGGCAGAGGATATCAGCCCCAAACCCACCCAAACCGACATCTCATTCAACAATTCATTTGTAGAAAAACAAGAACATTTCCTTGCCAAGTCTTTTGGCTCTTTAGCCATGTAGTGCGTTTCCTCACTATAGGAAAGAACCAAACTACAGCCATGGAACTAGCTGTTCCTTGAGTGCCACAAGTTCCTTATGGAGTCTTAGCTAAGGCAATCTGAGCTGGACTGCAAAGTTTCCAGATGGCCATAAAGTGGCTCCAACAGGTGCAGAAAATCCTCTTTGTTGCCCTCTTGTTGTTCTCTGGGTTTTTGCAGCCCTGGCACGCTGGCTGAGGAATTCTGGGAGTTGAAGTCCACAAGTCACAAAAGGGCCAGGTTTGAAGACCCCTGCCTTAAATGTTAAGCAAGAGAAGAGTCTGAGTCCCCAGGGACCTCAGACCATCCTCTGCAAATTGGAGCTTGGTCCCTGGATCCTGTCAAAGGTTGTTTCCAAGTACAGGTAGTTCTCAACTGACAACCACAACTGGGACCAGGATTTCGGTTGCTACGCAAAGCAGTTAAATGAGTCACACCTGATTTTGTTTTCTTTTTTTGCCATGGTTGTTAAGCCAATCACTGCAGTCGTTAAGCAAATCTGACTTCTCCCATTGACTTGGCTTGATGGAAGCCAGCTGGGAAGGTCGCAAAGGGTGATCACATGACCCTGGGATGCTGCAACTGTCTTAAATAGATATAAGTTGCCAAGTGGCTCGGTTTTGATCACAGGGATACGGAAACGGTTGTAAGTGTGAGAACTGGTTATGTCACTTTTTTTCAATGCCATTGTAACTTTGAATGTTCGCTGAACAAATGGTTGTAAGTCGAGGAATGCCTGTAGTCACTTTTCAAGTGATAGGGAAAATAATTCACCCTGTGGGGAATGATCACATTCTTAATAGATATTTAATTCCATGTTAATTTAAACCTGCTTATTTGTTAGTGGGTGCTGCTTCCTGGCAGCTGGAGGCCCACTTCTCAGCCCATCCATGGCAAGAGGGAGGAAGGGCTAGTTCTTGTGGCTTTAGAAGCAGCTCTTCCAGCACCAACAGAGTTCTACATCTCCTCCTCTCCCCCCCTCTCCCCCACCAATGGTGTTGAGGATGAGGAGATGTTTCCTCAGCTTATTTACCACAGGAAGGTGGTTTTCAGCTGGGATACCCATGGTGCTGTTGCAAGCAGCTTCAGTGCTGGAATGCTGGCTAAGAAGCTGCTTTCAAGGTCATCCTTAATGTAAGGGTGCTGGCTAGCAAGGCTCACCCCCTCCCCCAGGACAGAGGCCTCCTTTGTTAGGGATAAGCATCTAGCAGCAAAAACTGTTAAACAGCCACCATAACTTAGGAAACAGCTCTTCTGGGGGTAGGAGCACTTCTGCAGTCAGCCTTCCCCCCCCCTCCTCCCACTTCTGACAAAAAGCCAACCTTGGAAGTTGCTCTGTAATGGCACACCACACACACAAACAAAATCCCATCTTATTGCCAAAAAGTGAGTGATCTTGAAAATCAAGAACCAGGAGGGCATGCATGTAGCAGGCAGACATAGTTAATAGAAGTAGAGACCTTTTCACACACACCCCAAACCTTGCCAGTTCTGCTTGCCAGTAAGCATGAAGACCTTCAGCTCCTCATCAACAGAGTCACAGAAATATCTGAAAAATATGGCTTGAAGCTTAACACCTCAAAAACCAAGATCATGGTCGTCAGCAAACAACCCGTTAATTTACCACCAATAAATTCAGAAGGAACATCGTTAGAAAAAGTTGAAAGGATCACGCACTTTGGTTCTAATTTACATGAAAGCTGGGACATGACCGTTGAAGTAAAGACAAGGATAGAGAAAGCTTGAACAGCATTCTTCAAAATGAAAAAGGTTTTCTTTCTGCAGTCATGACATAAGCCTATGATTGAAAATCAGGCTTGTCAGGTGTTATATTTTTTCTGTCCTGCTCTATGGAGTAGACAGTTGGTCTCTGACAGAAGGCCACCTGAAGAAACTAGAAGCATTTGAAATGTGGATTTACAGGCTGTTATGTATAAGCTGGGTTGACAAGATCAGAAATGAGGAGGTGATAAGCCGCCTGGGAAAGCCAAGGGAAATCATCAAAACAATTAAAAAACAAAAATTAGAATATTTTGGACATGTCATGCGACACCCAGAAAAATATGGCATACTCCATTTCATCCTCCAGGGAAAGATTAAAGGCAAACGAGGTCCAGGCAGAAGAAGAACATTGTGGCTTCAAAATCTAAGGGATTGGTTTGGACAAAACTCAGCAGCACTTTTTCGTGTGGCTGCTGATAAAAACAGGATCGCCAACATGATCGCCAATGTCCGATAACGGATATGGCACAAGAAGAAGAAGAAACCTTGCCAATGCTTACTTTGCCCAGTGGCACAGCTGGAAACCACCTCTTTAAACTCCTAGTGGATTAGGTTGGAGCTGAACATGGCATCCTCCATTAATGTTCTATATACACGCTCACTGAGGTATCTCCAAGTCCTGCTTAGCTCTTTTGACTTACGAAAGAAAGGGATTCTGAGGATATTTAGACTTCAAAAAGAAGTCCGAGAGAGGAATGCTAAAACTCCTAAAGCTCATGAAAAGATACCATCAAGAGGAAGATCAAAGCTTTTCTCCTACATCCAAAGGAGAAGAATGCAGAATAATTAAGAGGAAGGAATGTTAGAAAAAATGGTCCAAGAAGAATTGGTGGGCTACGGAATCAGTTACCTCAGGAGGAGATGGATTCTTCTGCTCTCTATATCCAAGCAAAATCTCTAGAACAGTGTTTCTCAGATGTATGGACTTCAACTCCCAGAATTCTTTGCTGCCTGGGGAGTTCTGGGAAATAGTCTTTTGTTAGAAATTAGATTAGCTAGCTTTCACTGCCTTTCAGAAGCAGCTGAAAATAGACACTCTTCTGGAGGAGTTCTGGGGAATTCTGGGAATTAAAGTCCACATATCTTAAAGTTGCCAACTTTGAGAAACACTGGTCTAACAGTTCATTTCAGGAATGCCTTAATTCAGATTCCTGGATGGAACAGGAACAATTTCTTAAAAGCTTCTTTTTGTTTTATGATGCCGATGGAGCTTCTGCAATTTGGTTTCTTCCAGAAATATTGAGATAACCTTGTTTTTAATGCGGGTTTACTAACAGATACTAACAACTGAACCAAGCAAAATTGATTGGCAGATCACATATCCTGGGAATATGTTTAAGGACATCTTCTAAAAAACGCAGTTCAAAAGGGAAGCAATTCCTGCAGGATTGGGGCAGGGGCCAAGCAGGAAACTGATTTTGCAAAGAATGAAAATTAGTGCAGCAGCTGCTAATAAGAACAAAGCAAATTCTACTCTGCATTATTGTTATTTTACTAGTGAAAGTTTATTTGCATAGCATTTATGCCCAAATAAACCAAGTTCCAAAAAAATATATCAAATAATGAAAGTAATCAGGCCAAGGCCAGGGTAGAGATATGCTTACAGGAGATCATGTTTGGAAGCACCAAGTCAAGCAAATTTCTCCGTAGAAACAACTGCAAAGAAGGGAAATCTGGGTTTTACCCCCAAGGACTTTATCTTTAATAGAAGACAGAAGAAGAAAGTTTTTATAAGGGTCTGACCAATACGTTCTCTTGTTTGAAACAGGTGACCAAAGTTTTTCTTGCAGTATGGCAGAGCTAAAGCCATGAGGTGAAAAGTGAGCAAAGGATTGATAACAAAAAACCCAAATCACAATATCTTTCTCTTAAGTTTAAAGATGTGCCTTCAGAAGTTGTGGGTAGTCCAACACTGGAGGTTTTTAAGAAGAGATTGGAAAACCATTTGTCTGAAATGGTATAGGGCAGTGATGGCGAACCTTTTAGAGACTGAGTGCCCAAACTGCAACACAAAACCCACTTATGCATCGTGGAGTGCCGGGTGAGTGTGGCCCATTGGGTGGGCGTGGCCCATTGGGTGGGCATGGCTGCGGTGGTAACGGGAGACTGGGTGGGATTAAAAAGTTCAATCAATCAATTCCAACCTTGCAAGATGTTTTTTTTTCCCGCAAGAAGTTGAAATTGACTGATTGAACCTTTTTTTTTTTTTTGCACACGCCGGCGGAGGCATAAAGCGGAAGTTTTATAAAACTCAGCTGAAGGCCTAGAACTAGGGCGACAGCGCACGTGCCCACAGAGAGGGCTCTGAGTGCCACCTCTGGCACCCGTGCCATAGGTTCGCCACCACTGGTATAGGGTTTCCTCCTTGAGCAGGGAGTTGGACTAGAAGATCTCCACGGTCCCTTCTAACTCTTGTTATTCTGTTATGGAGTTCAATTGTAAGATCCTATTGGATCTTGACTCCATCTGGAATAGTTGCAGAAAAGGAGGTGTTAAATATTTTAAAAGACTGGAATAGGATCTTAAAAACTTGACTTTGCCATCTAGCCTGGGTCCATGGCAGTATGGGGGAGTCCAGTTAACATAACAGTGATTTGAATGTGGAATGTTATGAATGTTCTGATCAACTATTTTTATGTTATGGGTGTTGTTTTTAAATGTTGGGTGTTTTGATTTAATTTTGATTATCGGTCATCCAGAGTCTTATTTCTTTGTTTGTATCTCATCTTTATTATTTTTACAAATAACTCAAGGTGGCGAACATATGCAACACACTTTCCTCCTCCTGTTTTCCTAACAATAACAACCCTGTGAGGTGGGTTGGACTGAGAGAAAGTGATTGGCCCAAAATCACTCAGCTGGCTTTCAAGGCTAAGGAAGGACCTGAACTCATGGTCTCCCCCTTTCTAGCCTGATGCCTTAACTACTAGACCAGGGGTCGGCAACCTTAAACACTCAAAGAGCCACTTGGACCCGTTTCCCAGAGAAAAGAAAACACTGGGAGCCGCAAAACTTGCGCGTGCGAGGGGGGGAGTTTAATTAAAAAGAAATAAAGGCTGCTGTGCATGAGTTCTCTCTCTCTCTCTCTCTCTCCCTCCCTCCCTCCCTCTCTTTGTCTCCCTCCCTCTCTNCCTCTCCCTCTCCCTCTCTTTGTCTCCCTCCCTCTCTTTCCCTCTTTGTCTCCCTCCCTCTCTCTCCCCCCTCCCTCCCTCCCCCTCTCCATCTCTTTGTCTCCCTCCCTCCCTCTCTCTCCCTCTCTTTGTCTCCCTCTCTGTCCCCCTCTCTCTGATCTTCTGCTCACCTGGCAAGCTGGCTTCACGCTGTTCTCCAACAAGCTGACACACATTCTTATTGGGCTGGCTCTCTCCTGCTCTTGGTCTGCCAGTCCTCTTCCCCCACTCAGAGAGAGAGGGAGGGAGAGAGAGAGAGAGAGAGAGAGAGAGAGAGAGAGAGAGAGAGGGAGGGAGGGAGGGAGGGAGAAGGGAAGCGCAAGTGCCTCTTTCTGTCTCTGTCTCTCTCTCTGCAAATGGTGGAGGAGGCTGGGAGCCGCAGAAGAAGGCTCAAAGAGCCACATGCGGCTCTGGAGCCGCGGGTTGCCGACCCGTGTACTAGACCAATCTGAATGTACAGTATACGACACGGGAGGGCCATAGGCATTAATTAAACAACTAAATCCTCAGAATGTTAACATTTTCCTATGTTTCACTCTTTTATTATAAGGGAGAATAAAGGGCGATGTGATTAAACCCTGCAAAGTTGTCTGAAGGCGGGAGAAAAGAGGCCGTTCACCAATCAGATGCTGAGTTGGGTGTGGCCGGTTTAGCACAAGGCTAATTGATAAAGTAGCTTTCCTTTTTTTTCACCTCTCGCTTCCTCACTTTATGCAGGATTTTCATCAGGACAAATGGAGACACTTAGAACCAAACCAAGCCACTTTTATTTTCTAAGAATGCCTTTGCAGGCTGCCTGGGCCAGGAAGCCTTTTTTTTTTTTTTAAACGCAGATTGTGCTGGAGGCTGGAGCTTTCCACAATGCCAGCTTCCCTTTGGGGGAAAAAAAATTACAACTTCTACAAAGCAAGCAGAGTGGGGAGTCTTCCTCAGGAACTCAGATCCAAAGGGCTTCCTTCTTTTCCTTCCACCTACAGTAATGCTTTCTTATTGTTCAACATTGTGACCGACTGGAGGTTAAAAAAAACCACAATTCTTTCTCCTTATCAGTAAGGCAGTGGCTTCATTCAGAAAGCGAAGGCCTTGTTTGCTTGCAAGGGAAGGCTGGGAACAGTTTCTTTAATTCCTCCCCCCCCCCTTTCCCCCCACCCTCCCTCCCTCCCCATCCCATCACACATTGTTCAGTCCTGCAACAAGGAAATCCAAGCTCTGCATTGGAATTCCCTAACCTCAGCAAATTCTGGGCTCCAAAAATCACATTTCTTTTGTCTGGGTTCTTTGGTCCCATTTAGCGATGCCAAGTTGAGTAGATTTCCACTTGTTTCCTTAGCCACAACAGCCCCAAAGCTGCTCTGGCCATCAGCCAGCCAGAGGAGGAAGGAAGGGGGCTCCCCTTTTCTCCTGCCTAATTCTTCTTGACAAACAGCAGTGCTGCAATTTCTGATTTCTTCCTTAACTTCTCAAGGGGAGAATGTGCAGCAGTCAGAAAGGGTCCAGGGTCCTCACAGTTCTCCCTTAAAGGGGCACCAATCTCTCCTCATCTCCCAGATTACAAGAAAGTTACCCGTTGGTTTGTTTGTTAAATTTGTTTGCTGCCCATCTCACTATGGACCTTCTCTGGGTGTCTTACAACAATAAAATGGAGGGGGGGGGGAAAGATAAAAAAAATGTAAACATAATAACGACAAAGGAATAAAACAATAAAAATAAACTATGTTAAGTGCAATAATAGGAAATTAAAAAGATGGGCAGAGTGGGAGCAGGAAGCACGGGGGAGGAGAGGGGGTCAGCTAATTACCCTTTTGGTGAATATTCTAAGAATCTCATGCTCTTAAAATGGGAATCTTTAAAAGACACCCGCTTTTCCTTCTAATTTGTTCAATTATTAGTAGGAGGATTCCTGTTGGGGTTTAGCCGTTACATTTACACAAAATCTTCAAATGGAAACCATCTGGTCGCTTGGAAGGTGTTGTTTAGATTTTAGAACACAATGCAACCTACCTAATCCTTTGCTGGAGATAAGTACAGTTGCTTCACATTTGTCCTTTACCCCTCATTGAGAGCTGCCGTATGCTGTGTTTCTACTGCTACTTCTACTGCTGTAATTAGAATAGAATAGAGCTGGAAGGGACCTTGGAGGTCTTCTAGTTCAGCCCCCTGCTCAAGCAGGAGAACCTATACCATCTCAGACAAGTGACTGTCTAGCCTCTTCTTAAAAATCTCCACGATTTCTGGAGAAGATCCCAGATCCGGAATGGTATAGGATCTCCTATACCCGTGGACAGGGGATTGGACTAGAAGACCTCCAAGGTCCCTTCCAACCTTCTATGTTTTTCCTTGGGAAGTGTGGTGCCTTTTTTTTACAAGCTTCCTTGCAGCCTTAAGCTGACCACATCATCCCCATCTCCATGTCTGACAGTCCTCCCCATTTATACAGGTCAGAAGAGGTGTCTTCTGCCCTCAGAACTCATCATCTGACATCAGGATCAACAATTTTCTTGTCAACAGTACAGAACTGGTTTTAGAATACAGAGTTTGGAAGGGACCTTGGAGGTCTTCTAGTCCAACCCTCTGCTCAAGCAGAAGTCCCTAACCATTCGGAAGAAATGGCTATCCAAATCTCTTCCTAAAAACCTCCAGTAATGGAGCACTCACAACTTCTGGAGGTAAGCCTTTCCACTGGTTAATTGTTCTCACTGATAGGAAATTTCTTCTTAGTTCTAGGATGAATCACTCCTTGATGAGTTTCCATCTGTTACTTCTTGTCCTACCCTCAGATGGAGAGTTAGTATTGCTTTATATTGCACTGGTAAGACCACACTTGGAATACTGCAACTAGTTCGGATCACCTCAATGCAAAAAAGATGTTGAGACTCTAGAAAGAGTGCAGAGAAGAGCAACAAAGATGATTAGGGGACTGGAGGCCAAAACATATGAATGGTTGCCAGAACTGGATATGTCTAGTCTAACGAAGAGAAGGAATAGGGTTGACATGATAGCAGTCTTCCAGTATTTGCGGGGCTGTCACAGAAAAGAGGGGATCAGCCTATTTTCCAAAGCACCTGAAGGCATGTCAAGAAGTAACGGATGGAAGTTTAACAAAGAGAGATTCGACATAGAACTGAGGGGAAATTTCTTGACAGTGAGAACAATTAACCAGTGGAATGGTTGGCCTCCAGAAGTTATGGGTCTCCATCACTGGAGGTTTTTGTTTCTCGTCTTTTTTCAGGTTTCATTTTTAGAATTACTTCTCCTGGATAGGTTGTTTTAATTGTGCCTGCTGATCCTCAGCTGCCTCCATCATCATTGATGATCATTCTTAATTTCCCACCCCAGGAAAGTGGATCCTATCAAAAATTATCAGACCAACTTCAGATTGTTTTTGAGGATCTTGGCGCTCTTGAATCCTCTCATTGCATCAAGGTGCGGTCCCACCACTTGCAAACAGGATTCCCCTGAGTTTGGTTAAAAAAATAAAGTCAAAATGGTTCCACAAAGAAATCAAAGTTCCGTACCCTGCATGCAACTATTTTAATGGCCCCTACTCTCTTGAAAACTTGTACAGTAATGTTTTTCATGTTATATTGTGCATTGTATCATTCCATTTTTGGGAACTTGCTGGCTGGGGGAAAAAAGGGCAATTGAAACGGAAGCCCCTAAAATTGGAGACGAATAGAATTACAATGCTTATAATTCTTGTTTAGAAATAGTTGTATCTAAAAGAACAGGTTTATATATATATATATATATATAGTACAAGAGCATAATTTGATGGAAACTTCAAAAAAAAAATCCCAATTCTCAGGAAAGAAAAAAATGGTGAATTTGTGTAATAAAAAGAAATACAGTTTAAAATCTGCCACAATTGTTACAAACACTAGTACGTCCAACTTGGAAAGATTATTTTTTTTTCTTCCTTTTTTTTTTCTCCTTCTCTAACCAGGGCATTAGCAGGCAGTGGGAAAGAAGATTCTGTCTCCCTCCCCCCCTTCCCACCCCTTTTGGCACGCTTGGAATGGCTGATATGAAGCCTGCGGCAGGCATTGGGTCACAGGAAGGCAAGCAAAGCAATTCTGGAGAGGAGACATTCTTAATCCAGCAACCAAAACATAAAAAAGATGTTGAGACTCTAGAAAGAGTACAGAGAAGAGCAACAAAGATGATTAGGGGACTGGAGGCTAAAACATATAAGGAACGGTTGCTGGAATTGGGTATGTCTAGTTTAAATGAAGAGAAGGACGAGGGGAGACATGATAGCAGTGTTCCAATATCTCAGGGGCTGCCCCAAAGAAGAGGGAGTCAAGCTGTTTTCCAAAGCGCCTGAAGGCAGGACAAGAAGCAACGGGTGGAAGCTAACCAAAGAGAGAAGCAACCTAGAACTAAGGAGAAACTTCCTGACAGTTAGAACAATTAACCAGTGGAACAACCTGCCTCCAGAAGCGGTGAATGCTCCAACACTGGAAGTTTTTAAGAAGAAACTGGACAGCCATTTGTCCAAAATGGTATAGGGTTTCCTTCCTGAGCAGGGGGTTGGACTAGATGACCTCCAAGGTCCCTTCCAACTTTATCATTATTATTATTAAAAGGAGCAAAAGCATGTTTTTAAAGTGAGGGAAGCACCAGGCAAAATCCAGCTGGTTAATTCAACGCACTTCTTTGGTATATAAAACCAAATAGAACTACTCACTGACCATTTCTTGAAGCCTTTAGTTCATTTATTCGTTTACATCCTCCATAGTCAAGCTCTGTACAAGGAGTTTCTTCCTAAACATCATGGCTAAGAGATAATTAGGAATTTACTTGTTATCAAGTCAGAGTATGAAATATTCCTTTTGTTCAGTGACCTTCAAAATTACCACAGCAGCTGGAGGAGTGGTGATTAGACCCATGCTCAGATTTACCTCGGTCCCAGCATCCCCCTGGTCGTGTGATCACAATCTGGGTGCTTGGCAACAGGCTGCAGCACCCTGTGATCATGCAATTGCCTTTTACAAACTTTCCTGCTGGCTTCCCTAGAAAGTCAATGAAGAAGCTGGCAGGGAAGGCTGGAAGTCACTGAGGTAAGTCTCCCCCCCCCCCCCCCCCCCCCTTTTTTTTTTTTT
>NW_015386393.1:3191713-3192912 GCF_001527695.2 Protobothrops mucrosquamatus
GAATGCTCCAACACTGGAAGTTTTTAAGAAGAGACTGGACAGCCATTTGTCTGAAATGGTATAGGGTTTCCTTCCTGAGCAGGGGGTTGGACTAGATGACCTCCAAGGTCCCTTCCAACTTTATTATTATTATTATTATTATTATTATTATTATTATTATTATTATTATTATTATTATTATTATTATTATTATTATTATCAACCAACCCCATGCTGGCTGTGGAATTCTGGGAGTTGAGGTCCACACATCTTAAAGTTGCTGGGGTTGACAAACAGTCTACACTATGGAAAAACGGTTTGAGGTGGATGGTTCAGTTAAAAATGCCACCAGAAGATCTGAGTCTGCCACTGTCCTGACAGGAGAATGTGAGGGTGGCTTATTGTAACACCAAGCAGAATTCCACCGAACATCAAAAGCAAAGTTAGTTAATACCCAGACAGGAGATTATAGCAATTCTCAGGGCTGGCAACTAAACTGGAAAGTTTTAAAAGATTATTAGAAAAAACAGAAGCAAACTATTTGCAGAGATGTCCACAGGGTCAAGATAATTTCCAGAATCATGCAATCAAAACTCGGCCTGGGTTTTTATGTGTATTTTGGCTGCCATTTTGACTTTTTTGACCATCCCACGCAGATAGCCTTGTCATGTTTGCATTATAGATAATCCTCAGCTTACAACCGGTTGCTTACCAACCATTCAGAGTCATAAATGCACTTACTTGGGCGCTACTTATCACCCCAGTTGCAAGTTCCAGTGGTCAGTCCCCCCCCTCAACTCATGTGACCAGACTTCAGAGGTTCAACAACCAAACTGCATTTACGGCCATTTGCAGCTTTCTGAGGGGTGACTGTATTTTAAAAACATTTTTTGCTGAAAACCAGCAGTTACCTCTGGTTTTTAGCAAAATTGTGCCTTGTAGTGAACCATTGGTTTACTTAACAACCTCAGTGTTCACTTAACATCTGCCACAAAAAAAGATGGTAAAATTGAGTTGAACGTATTATTATTATTATTATTATTATTTTAATTTGTATACCGCCCTTCTCCCATAGGACTCAGGGCGGTTCACAGCATATTAAAAACAAATAATATACCCAAAATACAAAAAATACACAATACAAAAATACAAAAGAATAAACCCCGATAAAAGCCGAATTAAAACCAAATATTACCAGCTGTGTTTCCAATTAAAATACT
>NW_015386393.1:3194063-3202506 GCF_001527695.2 Protobothrops mucrosquamatus
AGACATGGCTTTTCCAGCAAGCGGACCTGGCCTAGGGAGGATTTTATATTGGGTTCATTTTAAGGAATTTGTAAACAACACAACTCTAAAATTTGGTTTAATTCGGTTTTATAGGGGGGGATTGTATATACACCTTTGTTTTAAATATATGTTGTGAGCCGCCCTGAGTCCCGTCCGGGAGAAGGGCGGGATATAAATTTAAATAAATAAATAAATAAATAATAAAAATGTGAGAGCTGGTTGTAAGTCACTTTTTTCAGTGCTGTGGTAACTTCAAAGTGTCACTAAATAAATGTAAGTTGTAAGTTGAGGACTATGTGTATTCAGAAACATACAAGACTGCTATTCCTTCTTCAATTCTTTTATCCACCCAGGGCCAGTTTGACTGACTAATGGGCAGGAAACCTTCAGAAACATCCTTTTTTTCCCAAGTGATTAACTATCCACTGCATTATTAATCAGGGATATAAGCATTTTGAAGTTTTCTGCATGCAAAATGGGTGGTCAGAACCCCAGATCATCTCTATTTCTGCCCCACTGCTGTTCCCAAAACCCACCCCACTCCCCTGTCAGGAAAATATTGGATGGTTTCCATATGGTAAGTAAAGATAACAGCTGTGGGAGCATTTACTGGTAAATTTCCACTGGGGAAGTTTAACTTTGAGTGCATTGATTCCATTCCAAAAGTCCATGCAAAAGTAGATACTTCGAGAACAAGTGCCCTGATCAAACACTCCTTTGTTTTTGTTTTTTTAAAACAAGGTGGGGGGAAACCCAGAAAGTTAAACAAAGAATTCTCTCAGCTGCTTTTTTAAAAATCAAGATGTTGGGAATTGTGAAGGCTTGGGGGGGGACTCTTTGCTTTAATATTCTGCACACGGTTTGTGCTGGCACATTAAAATTTCAGCAGCGGAACCAAAGCAGGATCAAGAGACAATAGGGAGAGAGTTGAGCTGTAACTTTCCACTCCTGTCCAGGCGACTCAGCTGGATGGAGAGCGGAACCCATTTGGGCCTCCGAGGGGCTGCATTTGGGGACTGTTGGGCAGAAATAGGGAAGTTAAAACAGAAACATGCCCTTCCCTATCTGTGAGATGGGTCTGCTGCTGTCTGCTTGCAATTCTGCTTTATATTCACACCCAAAAGACCGCGTGTCAAAGTAACCTAAGATTTCCTTCAATACGGTATTGATTTTTGGGAGGAGGGGGTTTCAAGCCAGTCCACTCCTGGCGATTGCCTGGACAGGTCCATGACAAGTCACTGGAGATCTTTAGAAATAGACGGGACAACCATTCAGCCAGGTTGGTATAAGGTGACAACAACAATAACAACAACAATAATAATAATAACTGCTCTGGGACTTCAGAATTCAAACAGACAGGCACCTGCAACATAACACCCCGGATTTAACAATTGTCGATAAGAAAGACAAAAAAGTCTGGATAGTGGATGTGGCAGTGCCTGGAGACAGCAGAATAGACGAGAAAGAACTGGAGAAGATAACAAAATACAGAGACCTACAAATAGAAATAGAAAGACTGTGGCAAAAGCAAGCAAGGGTAGTACCAATAGTAACAGGCGCCTTGGGTGCAATCCCAAAATAACTAGAGCACCACTTGAACACCATTGGCATTGACAAATTTGCCATTAGTCAATTGCAAAAGGCGGCCTTACTAGGAACTGCTTCCATCCTGTGACGATATCTGTAATACCATCAAACATCCACATCTGCCTATCCCAGGTCCTTGGTAAGGACTCGATAGGTAGACAAAAATGCTAAATCCAGTCTGAACATCTGGCTGACTGTGCAATGATGATGATGATGATGATTATTATTATTATTATTATTATTATTATTATTAATAATAATAATAATAATAATAGTAATAATAATAATAATAATAATAATAAAGTTGGAAGGAACCTTGGAGGTCATTGAGTCCAACCCCCTGCTCAGGCAGGAAACCCTATACCATTTCAGACAAATGGCTGTCCAGTCTCTTCTTTAAAACTTCCAGTGTTGGAGCATTCACCGCTTCTGGAGACAGGTTGTTCCACTGGTTAATTATTCTAACTGTCAGGAAGTTTCTCCTTAGTTCTAGGTTGCTTCTCTCCTTGATTAGTTTCCATCCGTTGCTTCTTGTCCTGCCTTCAGGCGCTTTCGAGAATAGCTTGACTCCCTCTTCTTTGTGGCAGCCCCTGAGATATTGGAACACTGCTCTCATGTCCCCCTTCTGTCTCCTGCTTTGAGCAGGGGGTTGGACAAGGTCCCTTCCAGCCCTATGTTCTATGCATTTTTCTTTGAAACAGTTTGGAGAGTGATTTGCCATTGCCTACTTCCTAGGATTTTCTTTATTTGTGTCTGAAGCACCTACAAATTACAGACACATAACAATAAAAACCGAACAAATAAAATAGGCATAAAATAGGTCATAGAAATACCTTATAGCACGTGTAAAAAGTATATAGAATAAATAGGATTAAAGCTAAATGACATTAGTCTAGTCTTGGGCCATGTCGACAGCGTTTTCTCTCTCCAGGATGAGGTTTTCCTCCATACATGTTGAAGGACGTTGTATGTTAGAAATTGCAGAGGATGTTTGTGGCTCAGGTTGTAGATTTAGGCAGAGGTTTGTCTTCCAACTTGCTACTTGGCTCCTGGATGTTTCATTACCAAAATAGGTAACTTCTTCAGCGGAGTTTTTGGGTGAACTATCTTGTTCCTTTATATAGGTCCTGGGTGGTCAATTGATTGTATGTACTGCAGCATATGTGAGATGGGTTGTTCTTCACATTCACACACAGTATCTTCTATAGGGAAACCCCATTTTCTTAGATTGTCCTTTGATTTTCCTACTCCAGTGTGCAGTCTATTTAGACCGGGGTAGTCAACCTTGGCTCTTTTATGACTCGTGGACTTCAATTCCCAGAATTCCTGAGCCAGCTTAGCTGGCTCAGGAATTCTGGGAGTTGAAGTCCATGAGTCATAAAAGCCAAGGTTGACTACCCCTGATTTAGACAGTTGTCTGGTTGTAACCAGTTGCCCAATAGCTTCTTACTTGCCTTCCATAGTTCCAGGGTTATCTATGGTGGCTGATTATTAGCAGGGGCAGATGTTTTGAAGAAGCTGTTCCTCAATCTCAGTCTGAACCTTGAGGGTTGATGTCGGTGTGTTCCTGTGTTTCTACAGTCACTTTAACCCACTCTTTCTGTGCAGCATTTTTCCCAGCAGAATTTTGAAGGAGGGGATACCAGCTAGATCAGGGATCCCCAACCTGTGGGTTGTAGCCCACTAGTGGACCGTGAAGGGTTTGCAACTGGGCCACAGAAACAGCTACCGAGCGCAGGTGCGCGCATGCGCATCCTCAATTGTGCAGTGTGTGCATGCTCCATTTGCTGAGCGGCAGGTGCGCTTGCCAGCCGCTCACACAGCACCATCCCCTCTGCCCCCATCCCCTACCCCTGCTGGTCCACAAAGCCTGAAAAGTTGGGGAAGTTTCAACTAGACAATGCAACTTTTATACTGGGGTCAATTTTAGACAGCCCTTGACCAGTCTCGCTGTTTCATTTAGGGCCACGTCCACTTGGTTTGCATGCTTTGATCTATACCAAACAGCTGGCAATCAGGCATCCCTTAAGCAATGGTATTGTCACCAGCAAATCTTTTCAACCCACATGTCTTCCTTGATCAGAGATGAATGTGATTTCGTAGGGCTGAGAGTGAAGGACTGTGTCTCAACCCCACTGCTGGCTTTCCTTCCAAGGCTGGACTAGAACTCAGGATTTTCTGGTTTCTAACATCAGATCATAACTATTTGCAACCATTTGTTTAGTGACCATTCAAAGTTATAACAGCACTAAAGAGCAGGAGAAAAGTGGATAACTAGCAACAAGGTACATAAGACTCAGTTGTAGCGACCATGGGTTCACCTTTGGGAGACCAGGTTAGGGACAGATCATTCTGGAGGTCTATTTATATAGTTGGTAAGAGTAAAACACCAACTCAATTGCACATAATCAATTAATGGATGCCTAGCAGTACAGGGTGCGATAAAGCCAAAAATTTTTAGCCGAGTTATCTCTCAAGGAAAGGGCTTCCCTAACATTCCAAATCTTACCCAATAAACTTTGCTGCCACTCCTTCAGGATTCCTAAGATACATTTTCAATAGGAAGGAATCGAATCTAAATTAGCATTGTCTCAAGAAAATCATCTCTGCACTTAGTGCCTTTTCAGTTCCTGCTTTGAGACTTTTTTGCCCTTTCCCTTTCAGCTCCCTCTATTCCCGCTAGGCCTTGTTAAAGCAGCACATTTAAGTCTTAACATGCTTGGAGTCTCAACACCACTCAATACTGTGTCAAGAGCTGTCTTCCAATTTCTCCAGTGTTTTATTCCTCTGCAAAAGACCCTTCTGTTTTTCTACATAATTATCAAGCTGCATTAAATGATGATAGCCATGTAGAGATAAATAAAGAGAAACTATAGGGAAGATAGAACAAGAACATTTTGTCATGGTGAGAGAAACCAAGACCAGAAATAATGAGTGTAAGTTGCAGATTTTGTTTAAGGATAAACTTCCTGGTGGTAAGATCTGTAAACAGTGGAACAGTCTGTCAATGGAGGCGGTAGGTTGTCAGTCTCCGAAGATTTTTAAGAAGAGGCTGAACAGTCAGCTGTCATTGAGATTTACCTGGGTTTCCTGCACATTGCAGAGGGTTCGACCTGATGTGACCCCTTTTACCTCTACATTTCTATGATTTAAGTTTAAAATGACTTGGGTGGTGCTTTTGCACTTATTATATTGCTGAAAAGTGATGGAGAGGCTACAAGATTGCAATTCCTGTAGAAGAAGAGGGAGTCAAGCTATTATCCAAAGCACCTGAAGGCAGGACAAGAAGCAACGGATGGAAACTGATCAAGGAGAGAGTCCTTAAGAATGGATTACCTGTATCTCTAGTCACTGTGGAGCAAGTTGGGGTAGTGTTCAAATTACAACAATTGGGACCAGAATTTCCGTTGCTAAGCAAGGTGGTGGCAAAGTGAGGCATTCCTGATTTTACGAACTTTCTCGCAATGGCCGTTAAATGCATCACTGCAGTTGCTAAGTGAATCACGTATTTGTTAAGCAAATTCAGCTTCCCATTGACTACTACTTGGAAGCCAGCAGGGTAGGTGAACACATGACCTCAGGATGCTGCAACCATCCTAAATACATGCCAATTGCCAAGTACCCAAATTCTGACCATGTGATTGGAAGGGTGATGCAATGGTCATTAGGTTAAGGACATAACATTTTTCGATGCTGTTGTAACTTTGAAGTTGAAAAAAAATGAATGGTTGTAAGTCGAGGACTATCTGTATGTTAAGTTTCCATTACCTCAAGTTTTTCTAATATAGTGAAGAATAGTCAAAAATTACATTTCTGACAAGAATGCTGGTTGAATCTGTCAGTCATTCTCTTGTCGGTCCAATCTTCCTAACAGGTAGATTGTTCCATGTACCCTACTTGGAACTCTTTTAACGGAAAGTGGGATAGATCTCTATTCAACATGTTCACTTCTAGGACCCCTCAGATCACAGAAATCCCAAAGCTAGAGATTCTCTCAAAATTCACATGAGTTCAGCACTTTAAAAGTGTCACAGTGCCTGGGACACTAAGACACAGATGTCAAAAAAGCCTGTATGCATTTCCAATATAATGATTTTATTATGTGCTGCAAAAATAATAAAAATCAGTATTCAGCTTTGTATTTTATTTTCCCCTCTGTATGTAAGAATCGGTCCTCACCACCATTTTTTTCAAAAGAGAAAAGAGAAAAAGGCCGAAATGCTATTTTAAACAGTATAATTTTGGCAGCGTGAAAAAAACTGTGTTTTTTTTTAAATTCTTTTGTAAACAGCTTAATGGCTCAAAGTATCTTTTTATTTGTCATTGTACAAGTATTACAAAAACACGTTATGAATAAATTAAATCATATTCAAATAGGCTTTTGAGGGGAGGTGTTTTACAAAGTTCCACCTACCCCTGCAGAAATATTTGCCTGGAGCTTTATAAACTGCTACGATGGCAATAAAGCAGATGACATATCTTTAAAATTAAAAAACAAAACTATGCTCGTTTAAACAGTCTCAGAATGAAGCAGCAAAGCAGAACCTCACAGTACTTTCCCTCTTTTGGATAGTCATTAAATATCTGTTCCAAATTCTAGAAAGTTCCAGAATATATATTTTATTATATTTATATACACACACTTGTGTAATGTACACAATACATCTTTGTATCCAACTCTGATTTGCAAAAATATTATATTGAGCAGATTATCATATAAAGAACCGAGATCCCTCTTTTAATAATTTCCCTCCAAAAATATTTGTCTCCCCCTCCCAACTCTGCAAGATCCCCCCCCCAAGGATTAAAGAGAGAACAGTCAACTTATAGCCCTTCCATTTCACACAGTTCCTTATTTAAGGGAATTTAGATTGGATGTGTTTTGCGCTCTGCCACCAACCTCCATTAAGAGCTTTCAAGGAAATTAAGAAACAGACCCAATTACTATTTTTATCATAAACTGGATTCCCTTGTAATGTTGCTATGATGCTTTTTCAGTGATAGCCCAGTCCTACAATGGTAAGGCTTGGATTTAGGATTGTCAGAAGTTGCAAGTGCCGATTAAAATGGGATAATGCGAAGAAAGAGAAGGACTGGAGCACACAAGACTGAAGTCTCAGTCCTGTACAGGATACAAATACTACAGTTCCCTTCCCGCCTTGCCAATGCCTCATAAACTGATCAGCATTGTTTCACAGGAAATGGCACCTCATGACAACACACAAATTGCCTGCTGAAAATACCCCCCCCCCTGTAAGTCACAACTACAAAAATTTAAGAGTGGGATGTAAAGTCTTAACACTCCTATAACAGAAGTATTTGATTTCAGTTTGGGGCCAGATTCCACTGGCACTTGGGAAAGTCCACAGAAGCTAAAATGTTTGCATTTCAATCTAATACAAGAACTGCAGCAGAAGAATATTAATTTGAATGCCTGAGTAATATGCCTAGAACCGGGTTCATCCACTCCCATCTGCTCTGTTACTGTGTTTAGCATCTCGGCTTTTAAAATCATCTCCTCCCCGTGGCCTCTGTTCAGGGTGGACAGCACGATAAATCTGTTTACAAACAAGTAGAGGATGGAGTGCTCCCAATCTTATCCTCAGCCAGCCTTATCTTAAGTGTTTGGGCAAATAATCCTCCCATCTCTGCCCACAAGAATGATCAAGAGTGAAAAACTGCAAAGAGACGGGTTTTTTTTAATCATGGGCGATTTAACTGGAAGGAAAAGATCGGGAGGAAAAATGGCGACCTCAGGCAGGACGCCATTTCTATCTGGGGGCGACAAGAACATTTTGAATAAAAAAAAATACGTTGCTTCATCCATGCTGGGAAATAGTCCTGCCACAAGCTCAAGACATCTGTCTAAAACCTGAATTGAAATATGTTCTGAATTCAAAGAACTACCGGGATGGTCAGAACAGCCCATTTCACAAAATATTTTCAAGCATATCTTTCAAATTCCAGCAGATGTGGAAGAGGAAAATCACAATGACAAAATTAGAAAGGGGAGGAGGCAGATGCAAAATTGTGCTTTTTAATCCTCTGCCTGAACTCTTGTGTTTTTTTTTTTGGCTGGCAAATTGGATATATTCTTCAGAAAAGAAGCATCCTCTCTTAATATGAGCTTTGATTTTGTGCTGTTCCCTTTGGAGAAGTTCAGTTTTTAAAAAAAGGGGAGCTCAGACCCCACATTTTACCATGCCTCCCTTCCCCCCCTCCGCTATTTGCTATTATGGGGGGGGGGGAAACACGGTTAAGGATCCCACCAAATGAGACCACAGAAAGATCTGAGGATCATTCACAGTGAAATGGGACTCTTCATCTTGATCACAGAAACAAGCTTCATTCTAAGATTCCCCTCTTTTAAAATTAATATCCAGAAACAGATTCTGTCCGGACAGTCGGCAATTCAGAAAACTTAAGCTGCTGCATAGAGAAGGCAGGAAAGATGAAGAAACTTCTCTGACAATGGGCCAGCCATGCTAGGGACATTAAAGCAGCATCCGGCTCTTGACTGGTTCACTAAATCCTGGCCAGGAAGGAAAGGGGAGATTGCAGAAATACAAACAAGAAAGCAGTGAGTTATGCAAGAATTTAATGGACAGCGGACAGACAGGTTTGTATATGGAGTTGTTCCCTCCCATCCCCAGGAACATGAGCTCTTTCCCCCAGCTGGTAGAATATGCAACAGAGCCCAGACAACCCTTTGCTTCCGACTCTAAACTGAACCTGCATTTGGAGGTGTGTGGGGAGAATAAGAGCAGTCAATTCTTGGGGAGGAAGGCTCATTTGTTGGCATCTAAGAATAAGCAAACTTTCCTTTCTTTAACTG
>NW_015386393.1:3202606-3222118 GCF_001527695.2 Protobothrops mucrosquamatus
TCCCCCCCCCCCCCCCCCCCCCCCCCCCAGGCTCAGTGCCAAGACTGAAACTGCTGTTGGTCGTATTCAGCGATCAGTTTTTTGATATGGGCCAGTTTGTTGTGGAGATATTCACAGCGGTTCTTCTCCTGGCTGTAATTTGGATTAGTCTGCAAGGGAGAGAAAAAGAAAGAGAACAAGGTTGACTATATTACAGTAGGGAAGGGAGTTTGGCTGGTGGTTAAGGCAGAGGTCCTCAACCTTGGCAACTTTAAGACTTGTGGACTTCAACTCCCAGAATTCCTCAGCCAGTTGCCAAGGTTGAGGACCCCTGGGTTAAGGCACCGGATCAGAAACCAGGAGACTGTGAGTTCTAGTTCTGTCTTATGTTATGAAAGCTGATTGGATGACTTTGGGCCAATCACCAGGAGACTGAGAGTTCTAGTCCTGCGTTAGGCATGAAAGCCAGATGCGTCACTTTCTTCCTCAGCCCACCCTACCCCACTGGCTTATTGCTGTGGGGAAAATAGGAGGAAACAATATTATGTATGTTCGTCACCTTGAGTTACAGATAGTTCTCAACTTACAACTGTAATGGAGTCCGCCCACCCTGATCATAAGTCGTGATGATCGTAACCTGATCATGTGTACAACCCCACTTTATGACCTTATTTTGTGGTGGTCATTAAGCAAACTCACAGTCGTTAAGCAAACCATTGGTTTGGTACGGGTGCAGTTTTGCAGAAAACCAGAAGTGCCAATATTCCAACGAAACCATCATAAAATGGAATCACACCACTCTGGAACACTGCAAATGGTCGTAAATGTGAGCCTATTGCTATGGGCCCAAAGTTCAGCCACATGACCATGCTCCCCCCCACCCCCCAACCTTTGTACTTTCAATTGGGTCATAAGCAGCCCCAAGACAAGTCTGTCTTAACTTCAAATGATTGCTAAGTGACCAGTGGTAAATCAAGGAGTACCTTCAGGATTAAAAAAAAAGAGAGAGAGAGAGAGAGGTAATGCCTTCAGTTAGGATAAAAAAATACCAGGCAAATAATTGCCTGTCCAACTTGAGTTAAGAGTTCTAGAAAACAAAACAGAAGGAAGGAAGGAAAGTGAGCAGATGCTGCCATCTGATAGCAAGAAAAATAAGGGCCGCCTTCTTGCTGGTTTCTGCCATCTGACACACTTCAGCTAGCAAAAGGCAATGCTTACTACGAGTTAAATCATCGTATTAAAAGTAGTAGTTTGTGGGATAGCTGCAATATACCTTTTGTATGCTGTCGAATTCAAACGACAGGCACAAGAATTTGGGATTCCATTTCATTCATCCTACCCCCACCTATAGTCTTTTAAAAAAAGGGATTTTCAAATTTTAAAATTAGCCATTATGGCAGATAACTGTTGCCAGGCTCCATTTCTTACAGCCGGCCTAACTGAAGCATTCTCCCAGATGAGCTAGAGAACAAGATCCGGGAATCAGGTGGCCCTGGCACTGAGGGAGCTGCTATTGTGCAAGGAATCAAGTATAGGAAGGCCAATTTAATCCCTGTTTTCTTAACAGCCAAGCTGCTTCCAATCAAGCCAAGGTTTCCTCAAGTGAGAAAATTAGGATTTAGGATTTTTCATCCCTGGCTCTCTCATCTCAAAATGCGTTTGGTTTTGAACAAGAAGCTCAGTGACCCACCTTTTTAATTTTTCGGTATTCTTGCAAGATCTGATCGTGGATCATCTGCAAAAGAATGACATGCCACGTATTACAATTATTTCTAAAACCTTTTCTGCAGATTTCTTCCTGCAAAGGCCTCTGTGGATTGAAGAGGCTGCCTTAGCTTACAGCCAAGATACTTTTGGTTTCCTCTCTATCTTCTTCAACTGCCCAGAAGGGCCAGCTGCTGATGTTGGCCAACCCTTTGATCTCCCCACCTTGTATTCTTCCGAGCCCTGAGATAGTTGCTTTAGTTCTGAATCCAGCTGCATGAACCGTCGGGTTATCCGCTCAATACGAGCATGGAGGTCGCGATACTCGCCGTACTCCGCGTTGAAATCATTCTTGTAGCTCTGACGTTGCTCCGAGGAAGAGATGGCACCGTATTTTCTGGAGCAGCGATAAGAATGAAAAAATGAAATAAACCCAAAGGAAACAATTACAAGACGTCCTTTCAAGTTACGACTATTAGTGGAACAACCTGCCTCCAGAAGCAGTGAATGCGCCAACACTGGAAGTTTTTAAGAAGAAACTGGACAGCCATTTGTCCGAAATGGTATAGGGTTTCCTGCCTGAGCAGGAGGTTGGACTAGATGACCTCCGAGGTCCCTTCCAACTTTATCATTATTATTACTTTATTATTACTTTACTATTATTATTATTATTATTATTATTATTATTATTACTATTATTATTATTATTATTATTATTACTATTATTATTATTATTATGGTGGTTAAGTCATGACTGTCGTAAATTGGGTCAGTCATGTGACAACTGGGTCTTGTGACTTTTTGTGGTGGTGAAGTGAATGTGGTGAACGTAAAGTAAACCAGTGGTTTGCGATGGGCACAGTTTTATCAAAAACCTGAAATGAGTGCCAGTTAACGTCATAAAATGCAGTCATGTGACTGCAGGATGGTGCAAACGACCATCAACGTGGCTGGAACTGGGTTGTATTTTCCCTTCTCCAGGTAGGTTGTAACTTTGAACTGTCCTAAATGAACGGTTATAAAGTTCGAGGACTACCTGTAGATAGCATTTGCATTTCACCTACTTTTGTAAGCCTAAGCCAGTGGTGGCGAACCTATGGCACGGGTGCCAGAGGCGGCACTCAGAGCCCTCTCTGTGGGCATGCACGCCATGCCCTGGAGATGGCAACCATCCCTCTTCAACCAGCTGCCTGCTAACTTGCCAAGATCCCACATGGCCGGATGTATCCCAGCATCCATGGGCAGGGGCCGATGGTGTCAGGCAGCAGCCGCCCCGGCCCCTAGCTCACCTTGCCCTGAGATAATGGCACCCCCGCCCTGCCTCGCCTCACCCCGCAGCACGAGCCTCCTGCCCACCGCCCCACCTGCCAGAGACCCCCTGGATCTCCCCCAACCCTGCCCGGCCCCCACAGGCATCCCTCCCCACGAGCAACATTGAGGTGATCACGCCCACTTTGGCCACACCCACCCAATCTGCCATGACCACCACAGTCACGTCCACCCAGTGGGCCATGCCCACCTGGCACCTGGCGATAAATAAGTGGGTTTTGGGTTGCAGTTTGGGCACTTGGTCTCTAAAAGGTTCGCCATCACTTGCCTAAGCCTTCCACACCCAGGGTAATGGGATGACCTTTACGGTGATAGTGACCTTCCCCAGCCTGCTACTTTCCCAGAGTATTTGGTCTTAGGGAGCAATGCAGCCCATCCAGAGCCTCACGGTGAGGAAGGCTGGTGTGATATCAGGCCCCAGAAGAACAGTGGAAATAAAGTCTCAAGTGATAAGGGATGATTCTAATGACTAGAAAGTTGTAAGAACTTGACAGTCAATATTACGCTATTGCTAGCCAAACAGATGGTGCAGCTGCATTCAGATGAGCAATATTTCAGGATTAACCAACAAGAAGATTAACAGGCGGCTGAAGACAAACAAAAGGGAAGTATAGCAATTCTTCACCTAATACCGTCTGCTCATAATATTTGCTGCTATGCTGGTGGCCATTAACAGAACAGTTTAATTGAATGTAATAAAAATGTACAGAGGGGCGAGTTGCTCAATGACAAAGAGAGCCAGTTTGGTCTAGTGCAGTGATGGCGAACCTTTTAGAGACCGAGTGCCCAAACTGCAACCCAAAACCCACTTATGCATCGAGTGCCAGGTGGGTGTGGCCCATTGGGTGGGTGTGGCCCATTGGGTGGGCGTGGCTGCGGTGGTAACAGCAGACTGGGTGGGACTAAGAAGTTCAATGAATAAATTCGAACTTTGCAAGATTTTTTTTCCCGCGAGAAGCTGAAATTGACTGATTGAACCTTTTTTTTCTTTTTTTGCACATGGCGGCTGAGGCCTAAAGCGAAAAGGTTTTATAAAACCCAGCTGAGGGCCTAGGACTGGGGCGATGGCGCGCGTGCCCACAGAGAGGGCTCTGAGTGCCGCCTCTGGCACCCGTGCCATAGGTTCGCCACCACTGGTCTAGTGGTTAAGGCGCCAGGCTAGAAAGCAAGAGACTGTGAGTTCAAGTCCCGCCTTAGGCATGAAAGCCAGCTGGGTGACTTTGGGCCAGTCACTCTCTCTCAGCACAACCCACCTCACAAGGTGATTGTAGTGTACATAGGGGGAGGAAGGTGTGCTGTATATGTTCGCCACTTGGAGTTATTTGTAAAAATAATAAAGGCGGGCTATAAACAAACAAACAAAAGGCAAACCAGCCATGAACAATGAACAATAAAACATGCATCTATCTATTGCTGGCACATTGGGCTAGCGCAGGGGTAGGCAACCTTGGCTCTTTTATGACTCGTGGACTTCAACTCCCAGAATTCCTGAGCCAGCATGGCTCAGCTTGGAAACCTCTTCCTTTCCCCTCAGCATGGCTGGCTCAGGAATTCTGGGAGTTGAAGTCCACGAGTCATAAAAGAGCCAAGGTGGCCTACCCCTGCGCTAGCTCCTTTATGAAGGGAAATCCTAAACTGAATTTTATCACCTATACAAGAAGTCCTCAACTTACAACTGAAATTGAGACCAGATTGTCCACCGCTAAGCAAGATGGTTGTTAAGTGAGTTGTGCCTGATTTTATAACTTTTTTTTTTTTGCCACGATTGTTAAGGAAATCATTGTTGGTTAAGTCAATCCTGCAGCTGTTAAGTGCACACTGACTTCCTTCAGTAACGCTGCTTGTGGGAAGCTGACTGCGAAGGTTGCAAATGGTGATTACATGACCCGGGACTTGCAAGGTGTAAACACATGCCCGTTGCCAAGCACCTGAATTTGGACTACGTGTGACTGTGGATATGCTGCAACGGTTGTTAAGTGCAATGCCTGATCGTTCAGTGCTGCTGCAACTTTAAATGGTTGCTAAACTAACGGCTTTAAGTCCGAGACTACCTCTCCCTGCTTCAATAATCATTGGAAGAGATATTTCTGGATTTGTTCAAGCACAGCAGCTCATGGCTTATAATGAAAGCAGCTCTCTTTTTTTCAGGTCTCTGCATGCTGAAAAGTAGTTTTGCAGCTTTAATGAGATGCAAGTGCTCATATAAGTTCTGACGCAACAGCCGCTCTTTTACTGTTCAGTACAACAGCCCCGATCCTTCCACACTTACAGCAAGTAGTCTGGCCTCCCTGATGTAGAAGATGGGACACTGGAGCTGTTGCACGTCCTGTTTAAACCTAGGAGGAGGAGAAAGGGAGAAAGAAAGAGTGTCATGGGACTGTTGACATTCTCAGATCGATGCTCTAAAAATCACCCTCAAAAGCTTTAAAACAGCTTCCCAAGATTTAATGGACATGGTGTGCAAATCTGACAGAAATTCATGAAGATCAGGATTCTCTTTAGGACAGACATGTCAAACACAAGGCCCGGGGGCCGGATGCGACCCATGAAGTGGTTTCACGTGGCCCGTGAAGCCATCCTGGAAACAGTGAGGGAACGGCCCCCGCTGCCTTGGCCCTGGCCCAGGCCGGCCGGGAGCCAATGTACAATTTTGTGGTGGCCATCTATGCTGAAACTCATTCAGTCTTAGCTCCACAAGGCCGTCTGGTAACAGTGAGGAACCAGCCCCTGCCGTGTCCGCCCCGCCCCCTGGGTGCATGCTGGGGAGGTGTCACCCTTTGTGAGGAATGAAGAAATGCACCATTGCCTGGAAGTGGCCAGCAAATGGACCTCGCCTACTTCACATATCTGGCTTGATGGGCTCCGGGGGAAGGGTTTTGGCAGGCAGCGGGGCGCTCTCCTCACAGCGCCAAGAGCTGAGCCGGGTGGCACGAAACTGATAAGTGCAATGCTGCCTAGGCCCCAGCCTGCCCAGTTTCAGCAGGCAGCAAGGTGCAAAGCTGGCGAGCTTTGCACCGCCCGGCTCAACCTCTTGGTGCTGTGAGGAGAGCACCCCGCTGCCTGCTGAAACCACACTCACCCCACCCACACCCACCCAGTAAGCCGCACCCACTCTGACCACACACCCCCCTGAGGGAAACCACAATGCTGATGCGGCCCTCAATGAAATTGAGTTTGACACCCCTGCTTTAGGATAAGCTAAAATAGTACCCCTTGAAAAAAAATATTGTTAAATAAATGTAGATAAAAATGTTTGTGGATCAATAAGAAATATCTGTTCATGCAAGAGTGGGAATCTGACAAAATAGATCTCAGGATGGCTAGCAAGTAGGCTGCTAGACTGGATAGGGCTACTTCTGTATGCCATTCAGGATTATTCAGGGATGTTGTGCAGAAAAAAATAATTCAGCTATCCATGGCTCATGAAAAAGGGGGAAGTTTAGTATCAGTACTGCCTTGAACGCGGATGTCCAACATTGGCAGCTTTTAAGACATGTGGATTTCACTTCCCAGAATTCCCCCGTTAGCTAAACTGGCTCAAGAATTCTAGGAGTTGAACTCCACAACTCTTAAAAGTTGCCAAGGTTGGACACCTCTGAGTGAACATTCCTGAGTGAACATTCACTCTAAATTCCATTTTTGGTTCAGATATGGACAAAAAAAAAAAAGGATCAGAAAGGCTGATTACCACTCCAGGCTGTAGTTTGCAATAGTTTAAAATACCAAGGCTTTACATTTATTCCATTCGTTCCTGGAGCACAGGAGATCCTAGGCTTTATCACATTTGGTAGAATAACTCAGCAGTAATTGTTATCCCTGGAGGAATCAGAAGCTGTTATGAAGCCTCTGATTCAACTAGATATGCCACTCCAGTATAAAGCAACTTCCTATTATCACAATTAAATATAAAAACTAGTAGTTAGCACTATTTCTAATGCTGATTGTCTCTTATGGATCCAAAGTGAGGCTGGTCCATAAAAACATGGTCACTTTTAGGAATTGGAGATTTAAGACTGGAAGGTGATTTGGTTATAGACTTTATAAAAGGCCAATTGAACAAGATTAGTCCATGCTACAACGATGGATATCCATGTATGGGAAAATGGAGCTTAAAATAAAAAGTAAACAATTCTTCTATTCCATCTGAGGTCTATTGCAAAGTTGTTAAATGAGATTTTTCAACAGGATTTTCAACAACTCTCTGCTTACTCCCTCCTAATGAGCCTATTCAGATTAGGTAAGAAATAAAATCACCCTGGGGGACTTTGATGGGTTCCCTTAACAAACTTAAATCAAACTGAAGAAGCTACTTGGATAAGCAGGAAAATGTTTCAAATGAAAAAAGAAAAGAAGTCCCATTACCACACTTCAACTTCCAGACAATTCTACCTGGATGACTGAGAATCTTCATCCACATCAGGATTCAAGCCTCTTTCCCTTCCTTGCACTTTTTGTGGTATTCACAGTTTGAAAACGCTAGCCACTCAACTTGAGTGTTTGTCCATTTTGCAACTTTTAGATTGCTTCAGATTAAAAAGGAACAAAGCTACTGCAGTTGCTTAGGAGGATGTAAAAGAGAATCTGGATTGCAATTCCTCACTTCCCACGCCATCAAAGAGTGACTTTGGAGGGTCAAAATGCACCGGATAGGTTAAAATGCTTATGTTGACAACAGCACAACCACCAGCCTTCTGTGTGTTGGACTTTTAAGCCAAAGGCCAACAAAATGAAGCAGCTTACGAGGCAGGAGGACTAATATAACACAATCACAAATTCCTATTCTGTGTGGAGTCTACAAGAATGATCACAAAAGAAACTGCCTTCCATTGGCCAGCCAACTGATTTATCTACCTCTGTCTCATCTCTGCAGGTTTGCAGCAGCTTTTCAATGTCTAGAGAAGCATATTTCTCACTAGCTGTTCCTTGTTCCTTTTATTTGTGGTATCATGGACTGAACAAGGAATGATTTATATTCAAACCAAGATCACTGCCACCCAGCAATTATACTTTTACGAGCCAATACTCCCATTGTCTCCCTCTGTATATTTGCTTAGGTTTGCACCCAAAGGATGCAGGTATCATATATCTGTAGATACACAGGTATCATATATCTATATTGTTGAGACACCCTGCCTACTAAAACTAAACACCCTGAAACTAAACATGTCTTTTCTTGGGATTGCACAGCTGCTGCCTGATCACAGAGGGAGATGCAGCTGTGTTAAAGAGCTGTAGACAGATGCCACAGAAGCTGTCCCAGGTGTTACGAAGTCTCTTGTCGCCTCTGAATCTGAGACACCGCCAAATCCATCAGTTCCCTTACTGGGTCCCATCCTCACCTGCGCTGTCTTGTGAGGGGCTCATTTTGGAGCCACCCTTCTTTAGTTCACAGTTTGGCTTCTCGTGGACCTGTTGCTGCTCCTCCTTCCTTTCTCGTTCCTTATGTTTCTTCTTCCTGGATTTTGAGTGCGGAACACAATTGTGTTTGCTCGTCTGGGCTGGGGCTGCGGCCGACCGGCTTGCTGTCCGCCTTTCGGCCGGCTCTGCCATCTCAAAGTCTTTGCCGTTATGGTTTAGATCATTGCTAACATCAGCAAGTGGGTCGTGAGGCCTAGGTAGCTCCAGAGTGGGCAAAAGAGAGCTAGAGCTGACTGAATCAGCCGCCACCATGGTGGGCAAAGAGGTCTCCTTCCCATTGGCAGAGCTGAGTTTGCCGTTGAAAGTGGGCTGAGTCCTTTGGGCACAGTGAGAGATCCTTGGCTTTTTGTTGGCGAGGGGGTCAATAAAGTCCAGGGGTCGCTTCTAAGGAAAGGAAATAGAAACAAGATTAACAATGAAAGCAATGTTTTAAAAGCATACAAATGAAGAACTGGACTTATCCGAGAATAAAAAAATATCTATTGCCACTAGGGGGCAATACAAGGCCACGTTTGTGTTCATTTTGGCATTTACTGATTTTTTTTCCCTAAAAGAAAAAAAAAAACCAAGTGCCAATAATATTGCTATTCTGGTGTTATAGTGCTTTCCCCCTGTTCACAGATTTCTCCTGCCCAAGCGGTGCCTCCCTGACATTTTACAGATGTTTCTTCCTTTGGCATTTGGGCAGGTTTGTAACATATGGACTATTCAGCATATATTTTTGTGTACATGTGTTCAAAGCAGTGTTTTTCAAACTTGGCAACTTTTTAAGATGTGTGGACTTCAACTTCCAGAATTCTGGGACCTGAAGGCTACTTATCTTAAAAGTTGGCATGTTTGAAAAACACTGGTCCAAAGATAAACTGGACATAAATTTAAAACAGGGAAGTTGAAACAGAAACTAGAACTGAAGAAGCTTCTTGGAAAAAAAGCAAAACATTTTCGAGGAAAAAAATACCCCAGAAAGTCCAGTTGCCTTTTTGGAAAGCCCCTCTGGGACAACCATGACTGGCTGATGAGAATCTCCACAGACAACCGGGGAAGTTGAAAGCTACACTTTCCTAGATGAAAGTACCCATTCCTTTAGCCATGCCCTACTAGCCCAGGGGTAGGCAACCTTGGCTCTTTTATGACTTGTGGACTTCAACTCCCAGAATTCCTGAGCCAGCCATGCTGAGGGGAAAGGGAAAGGTTTCCACACTGAGCCATGCTGGCTCAGGAATTCTGGGAGTTGAAGTCCAGGAGTCATAAAAGAGCCAAGGTTGCCTACCCCTGTACTAGCCTGACCACAACAGCTTTCAGTGTCAGTCACGGAGCCTGGGAATGGGGTTTTTTTGGGGTGGGGGAAGATCATCCTCCACCACCAATCTCTTCCTGCAAAGAAGCAGCAAGAAATCTCATGGAACATGCAGGCAAAGCCTTTGATTCAACTCTTGATGTCAGAAAGGGTGGAGTAGCTTGTTTGTTGAGGAAGGTGACAGCCTTATTTTATTTTTTTGGGGAAAAAAATATTGATTATTGATTTTCTAATTTCTAAAAGCAACGTGGTGGCTGAGTTGGTCAATAATCCAATAACATACAAATATCTTTAGTACAGATCTCAAACTATTACATTAAATGTTTCTTTTCCCCTTGTTGCGTATTTAAATTAATACAATTCTTCTTATATCGATTAAATAAAAATAACTTTCTTACATTTATCAATAATTTTTGTTTATACATTTTTGTTTTAACATTCAATCTTTTTTAGACAATCAACGCCCTGGTTAGTTTTCCCCAATTTTTAGTTTCCCATTAATATTTAAATTTAACGTTTAGTATTTATAATTTCCAAGTTTTAAATAATTCCAATCCCCTTTATCACAATTCATCACAAGACCTAATATATGGGATACACATCTTATCTATTTGAATTCTCACCATCTTACATCAACCAATTAATAATACAATATAATATTCTTATTTTCTGATAATTTCCAAATATCTTAAATTTAGTAACCAAAATTTCTCTTATTTCAACATTTAATCCTTCCTCTCTTCTTCTCTTAATATCTACTATCTCATATTTAAGCTAATTTAATCTCATATTTAAACTAATTTTTATTGCCGCTAAATAAGAACATATTTATTACATTCATCGATAAATTTTTAGCTTATGTATATATCGTGATTACCTTTACAATTAACCTTTATAAGCCTTATTTCCCACCAAGGAGGGAGGGGCCAGCTCCCCTGCAGCCTCCAGGCTGGAGAGGAAACGGGAACTCACCTGTGGGCAGCCACAAATCATGAAGGAAGCAGAGTTATGAAGGCCTGCTTACAAACCATCTTCTGACAGTATGGGAGGTGAGAGGAAGGCAGATATGTGGTAACAGTTGCAGCACACCAAGCCCAGCCAGCATGGGCTTGGAAAGCCCCTTTGCACAACTGCCGTCTCCGAGTGAAACTTTTCACTAGACCAGTGGTGGCGAACCTATGGCACGGGTGCCAGAGGCGGCACTCGGAGCCCTCTCTGTGGGCACACGTGCTGTTGCCCCAGCCTCGCCTCCCACCACGACCCCCTCCTTTCCAGCAGCCCCCCTGAAGGAGAGTCGCCCCCGAGCATGGCCCACACGGAGCAGCGCAGCCAAGGACATGGCAGCCAGGCAGCGTAGACAAGACTCTGTCCTCACGCCCCATCATGCAGTTGATGCTGCAGGGCGCGGGCAGAGGGTGTGACCACCGTAGTGCTGCTGGGCTGCCTGGGCGATCTGCGGTGGGCCCTGGAGGCGGTGAGTGGTCTTGTGGGCAAGTGGGGTGGGGGATGAGGGGGCAGAGCGGGGGCGGGGCAGGGGCCAGTTTTGGGGCACTCGGTCTCTAAAAGGTTCGCCATCACTGCACTAGAACAAGGGCGTGCGTTTTTTAAGACCACAGCAAGGCCTTCAACTGCATTTGTGTATGCACTAAACCCTGGAACTGCCTGATCAATCTGAAAAGGTACCTCAGCCTTGTATCCTGGATGATATGTAAGCCGTGAGAGTTTCCCACTTACCTGGGGAGGGGAGGAGGAAACGTTTGCGGTGTCCCTTGGGGGGCTGGGAGCAGAATTCTCAGGGACGCAGCTGGGATTCTGTGGTGGGCAGAGTTTCCTGGAAAAAGAACAGCCCAGCATTGGCTCTCAAGGAAAGCATCAACGACCGAAGCCACTGAGCCAGGAGCAAGTTAAAACATTCTGGATCAAAGTGCCAAATGTTGTTTTTTTAAAAACCTCCATTTAATGGTGGAAGGCATTTACTACATACGTATGACCAAAACTCTTTCGTGTTTGCCTTTTTTGTCCCCTCGGTTTAGTCCAAACAATACATTATACCACAGCAATTTATTTTTTTTTAAATTTATTAATTTTTTCAAATGAACATATGAACAAATAATACAAATATGGTGCATTTCATTAGAAAAACAAACACATAAAAAGCCTACTCATTCACCACAGCAATTTTTGACTCGAGCAACCTAAAACTTAAAGAATGAGTAAAAATCCACGACTCACTACTCCTGTGGTTTTGATATTTCCACGATGTTCGGTTTTATTCGCAAAGTGGTGTGGGCACTGCAGCATCCATCCCCACGATTGTGAGCATCCATCCCCACAGTCGTGATTTCTGATGCTCCTTGCCACCTTCCCACAAAGCCAGTGGGGAAGCTGGCAGGAAGTTGAAACTTACTCCCATTCCCACTGCTTTTTTGCCTGTCTGAGGTCATTCTGTTTATCAGCTTAAGTAAGTAAATACTGGCTTATTATTGAATAAGTTCATTTGCCACTACAATTATTTTTCTATTTATGATATATGAATTATGATGATTACTTGGTTATGATGATTATTATTACTTTGTTGTTTTGCATATACACTGAGAGCTTATGCACCGGAAACAAATTCCTTCTGTGTCTAATCACACTTTGCCATTATAGCGTAGTTATAGTGTGAAGTGTATAGTAGTGTAGCGTAGCATGTATTGTATTGTACAGGTAGTTCTCAATTTACGAACACAATTGAGCCCAAAATTTATGTCACTAAGTGAGAAATTTGTTAAGTGAGTTTTGCCCCATTTTACGACTTTTCTCACCCCATTTGTTAAGTGAATCACTGCAGTTCTTAAATTACTAACAGGGTTGTTAAGTGAATCTGGTTTCCCCATTGACTTGCTTGTCAGAAGGTCGCAAAAGGAGATCACGTAACTCTGGGGACGCTGCAACCGTCATAAATGTGAGTCAGTTGTCAAGCATCCAAACATAAATCATGTATTCATGGGGATGCTGCAATGGTCATAAGTGTGAAAAATGGTCATAAGTTACTTTTTTCACTGCCGTTGCAACTTTCATCACTAAGTGAAGTGTTGTAAGTCAAGGACTACCTGTATTATATCGTACTGCACTCCTATTCCTATTCTTGTTCCATTCAATCAGAATAGAGCTGGAAAAGACCTTGGAGGTCTTCTAGTCCAACCCCCTGCTCAAGCAGGAGACTCTATACCAAGGGTAGGCAACCTTGGCTCTTTTTAATGACTCGTGGACTTCAACTCCCAGAATTCCTGAGCCAGCCATGCTGAGGGGAAAGAGAGAGGTTTCCAAGCTGAGCCATGCTGGCTCAGGAATTCTGGGAGTTGAAGTCCACAAGTCATAAAAGAGCCAAGGTTGCCCACCCCTGACCTAGACCATTTCAGACAGGTGGCTGTCCATTCTCTTCTTAAAAACCTCCAGTGATGAAGCACCCACAACTTCTGATGACAAGCTGTTCCACTGGTTAATTGTCCTCACTGTTAGGAAGTTCTAACTTCTTAATTAATACAGACCTTTTAAATTCTATAAACTCTTCTTTGATCTCATGGAATCATCCCGCCTTGGAATAAAAAAAAAAAAATACAGCCAGCCTAACTTTAGTGTTTATTCTGACCACATCAGACTTTACTACCTTTCTCTCAAAGGGTGACCCATTCAAGGGTTCTCTAGTGAAGATTACATTTTAGGCTGACCATATTTTTTTTTTACTCCAATGCTGGATGGTTTTTCCTGACCAGAAAGCCAGCAAAGGCCATTCATTTTGTAGGATAGGAAGGCTTATTCAGCAACTGCAAACAAAGGCAAAGGTAAGTGTTCACCTGGCCAGGCTCTGGGAGTTCCCCACTCCTTGTGTTGTGCAAGGATGTGTGCCGGTGTGCGTGCGTGCATGCACAGGAAACAGACAGGACTCGCACAAATGCTGCTCTTCCTCGACGCGAATTAAGCAAGAGATGGCTCAATTTCCCCCATGTGTCGTGTCTTCTGTTTCTATTGCCATGTTTTTCATCTGATTCACACACACACGCGCACACACACGCGCGCACACACACACACACACACACACACACACAATTTTCTTTTTTTTTGCTAAGGCAAACAAGAACTCTCTTTCCTTTTTCCTGTCCTGTTTGAACAGTTTCCACAGTTCGTAAACCCAGCTGGCTCGGAGGAGAGACGCTGTTGGTTTAGCAAGAATCTGAACGTCCAGGAGTTTTCTTTGGCAAATGAGGGGAACTGATGGGCACTGAAACCCAACTACTGAATTATAATTAAATGGAAAATTACAAACTATACACAGACTGCACAGAATCAGGGCATGGGCTGGAGCAGTTGTATCAACTCAAGTCCCTCCAGAGGAAAAGGAGGTGGCGACTTTTATGCCCCTTCCTTCTCCTATTTATTTTTTTGGCCTGTGGATAAGCAGTAACCTAAAAATAGAGTGTGGAACGGATGGAGCCGCCTGGGCAAACAAAAACGAACCAAAAGAAGCCCAGAAGGCGACAAAGTATATTCCAGTTATTACAATATAATTCTGTGTCTTGTCCCAAGAAAAGCAAAGGGACAAGTTTTGCAAACTGGCTCTGAACTTCTCTTATTCTGTTCTTGATCCATTTTGCTTGCCTCTTAAGAATAATGGGCTGTAATTCCCCCATTCTCCAAAACTGAAAATCACGACTGATTACTTCCAAGGATCCTGCAATTTCATGCAGATTTTAGCCATAGATTTCTAAGCTTATTTTCCCAGGCATCTAGAGCAGTCTTTCTCAACCAGTTGCCGAGCTTGAGAAATATTGATCTAGAGCACAATGAAGATGACTGAGGAATAAGGAATGTTGTGGAACAATTCCTAGAATTCTTAAGTCGGCGCGATCTGTTAAGGGATACTTGGAAATACAATTTAACAACAGATTATTGGGCTTAATCTCTGTCAATCTCAATTCTGGGCTATTACAAATTCAAACTGAGGTTTTAAAGTGGCATTTCTCAACCCTGGCATGTTGAGGATTTGTGAATTTCAATTCCCAGCACGCTGGTTAGGGCAGGGGGGGTAGGCAACCTTGGCTCTTTTATGACTCGTGGACTTCAACTCCCAGAATTCCTGAGCCAGCCATGCTGAGGGGAAAGGGAGAGGTTTCCAAGCTGAGCCATGCTGGCTCAGGAATTCTGGGAGTTGAAGTCCACGAGTCATAAAAGAGCCAAGGCTGCCTACCCTTGGGTTAGGGAACTCCAGCAGTTCAAATCCACACATCTTCAAGCTAGAGAAACACACTGTTCTAAAGTCTTACAGGTAGTCCTTGATGTACGACTGTAACTGAGCCTAGAATTTATGATAGCAAGTCATGCTTTTTAAGTGGGATCACCACATGACCGTGCCCCATTTTGCAGTGGTCATTAAGCAAACACAGTGGTCATTAAGTGAATCCGTTTTCCAATGGGCATTTTTTTTGCCAGAAGTCAGAGACAGACACCAGAAAAGGGCAAAAAAACCAAACAATTATGGTCTCATGATCGCAGGATGCTGCAAACAGCCGTAAATGTGAGTCGGTTGCCAAACACCCGAAATGTGATCATGTGATTGCAGGAATGTGTGTGCATGTGGCCATCAGAACTTCAAAAATGGGTAAGTACCTTTTTTTTGGGGGGGGGGGGGTCTGTCATAACTTTGAACGGTTGCTAAGTGGCCAGTCTTAAGTCGAGGACTACCTATACATGTTATATTCCACCGGAAAGCAATCTGCAGTTCCCAGGAAGGCCAAATATACTTTTAGTTGGGATGGGAAAATCTGTGCATTTCCGGACATTGTAGAACTTTAGGCCACTCAGAGGCCTCAAGGAGCGAGACACAAAAGCAGCTCAAGCCAGCATGGCCAGACGAGAGTGATGTCTGGAGTTACCATCTCACAACTCCATGAAAAACAACGGCAAGAGTTAAGGACACAGCAAACCCTGGCCTTTGTGACTTCCGCTCTCTTAAAATGGTTGCTCCCCTCAAGAACATGCTTCCCTTGCAATCCCTAAAAGCAACTTGTCAAAAGATGGCCGGAGTGGAGGCACTAATAGGTTGCGCCAGCGTGAACCATCGCTGGTCTGATCCGAGAACAGAAGGGAGCTACCCTAAGATGCTAACTTTGAAAGGGAAAAATATTTGTCATTTTTGTCATGTTGATGGGGAGTCTCCAAAAGGAGACCTCGGTCTTCCTTCTACCTGTAATTGCCAGAGAATATTCTCCAAAAGCAGATTCCGAGACAAAAAACAAAAACAAAAAACAAATGAGGAAACTTATTAATGACCAAGGTGGCGAAAGGAAGTAGCCTGTTAGTGACCACTGGATCAATATTATACTTCTTGATTCTGCTCAGCCAGTAAAATCAAGCAGGGTGTGTATATGCTGGATCCTATTGACCAAAGAGTGTCATCTTACGGGATCCAGGAAGTGTCTGTTCTGTTGCAGTGCCTGCACTCCAGGCATGTAGATCCATGCAGCTCCCGCCCTTATGATGTCCAGGAAAGTACTAAAAATCTAGTTGTTCTCCTCAGCCTTGGAACTAGATCAGGGGTAGTCAACCTTGGCTCTTTTATGACTCGTGGACTTCAACTCCCAGAATTCCTGAGCCAGCACAGCTGGCTCAGGATTTCTGGGAGTTGAAGTCCACGAGTCATAAAAGAGCCAAGGTTGACTACCCCTGAACTAGATGATTGTGCAGCCTCTATTTAAGGTTTGGCTTATGGATGGGCTGTTTTGCTCCTCCGATTGGCTGTGATCTCTTTTTATAAGCATTGCTTTTCTTTTAATCTATAAGACCAACTCAAGAGTCTTCAAGGAATGAGACACAAACCAATAAGCCAATGGACAAATAAATAAATTGAGGTAACAGTTAAAACACGTTCACGGATTCTGAAAGAGACCCCGGAGCGCCTACCGGAAGAGGATCCTCTTCAGCAGCTGTTGGTCTCCCTCTGAGTAGCCGGGCCAGTCCTTCTGCACCTCTTTGTAAAGATAATCTTTCAGGGTGCATGTGCTGTCTTTGGCGTTCACGTTTGCAACCTGTGGGACGGGTCAGAGGGAGAAGGAGCTTAAATATGCTGGATGGAAGCCAGAGGGACCAAGTATAATTGCAGCCCTCTAAAAGCATCAGACAAGGACTTAATTGCACCAGGGCGGCATGAAAAACCACACATCTGTGGGGTCCTTTTGGGTTTTGCCAAACCATCCGTTAAGAGCAGGATTCAGCATTTTTTTTTTTTAAAAAAAGGCTTGTCTTATGAGCCTGAAAAGGTTCTAGCTCTCATGAATGTGGAACAAAAAGCTTCACAGTCTAACTCTGCACTTCTTGGCTGCCTGGAGAAAGAAGACAAGATTTTAAGAACTTGAACAACAAGATTACAATTCTGAGGGAAATCCCTCTGTAATTTGTTCTGCTCCTTGAGTGATCTGTTACTGAGAGGAGAGAATGAATGTGCACCTTGGTACGAGCAAAGAAGCCAGGTAAGAGCAGCATAGAAGGACTGCTCAGAGCTATAAATATAGTCTTCTCCCACTTCTCCTGATTACATGTAGTCCTCAAGATATTACTGTAATGGAACCTGCCCATTATGGTCATAAAATGAGTCAATCATGTGGCTGACCCAATTTTACTACCTTTTTTTGTGGCAGTCGTAAAAAGAATGCCACGGTTAAGCAAGCACCATTGTTCGCTATGGTGCAATTTTACCCAAAAACTGGAAGTGCCAGAAAAAATCATTGCAAAACATGGTCATGCCCATCATAACTCTGAACAGTGGCTAAGTGACTAGTCATAAGTTGAGTAAGTTACCTGTACAGTACACTCTTTCTTATATTTTCTAAAACATCACTCATCTAATACGTTATTAAGCATCTAACAACAACCAACGATGAGCAAGAATGAGGCAGTGGCCTTTCCCTACTCTGCAGCTTCTGCATGGGGATGCTTCATTTAGATCAGGGGTGTCCAGCCTTGGCAACTTTAAGATTTGTGGACTTCAACTCTCAGACAGAATTCTGGGAGCTGAAGTCCACAGGTCTTAAAAGTTACTGAAGCTGGACTAAATTATGAAGATAATTTAGTGAACAACCTCTGGTTGTCCTCAATGAAAATTACTCCATTTCTTCCACAGCTGACCCACAGGTGCACGTAGGCGTTTTATAACAATATCTGAAATATCAATTTACCTGCTGCAAGAGGCTGTCCAAGGAATCCTTATCTTGCAGACAAAGGCCATCCTTTTGCAACCTAAGGAGGAGTTCTGGTTTCTTATAAGGCTTGAGAGCCAGCAAGTGCATCACCCGATCTTTGAAAGGCCTCTGGGAGACGGCACTATTGCCCTTCCTGATGGCATTGGCGAGGTTGACAGGTGTTGGGCGTATCCGTGAGGGAACAGTGTCGGAACCCCCTGGTGCAGGCTTACGCATCTTAACGGTCTTTCCTATGGATTGGGGAAATTGGGGAAAAGAAGAGAACACAGGAAGCTTGGAGCTGTTTTATTCTTTTCAGACAAAGTCAGCCTGGAATTAATATTCATACAGCCTATAAAAACACTTAGCATACTCAACAAAGCACACTTATTGACATCTAAGTTACTTCTGCAGTTTCTGAGTTTGTGATTCTTTCTTTGAATAAGAAACGGGCAGCGCTGGGTCAACCAGAATGGTGATGAAGCAAAAAAATGCAGATGTATAACTATCGCAATGTGAGGATTCGCTACAAAGATAGGACTTTATGAGTCATAACCACTTGTTTTATCTCTTGAAGAGGATCAGGAACCAATGAAGCTGTTGTAACAAGAGAGTCACATCCTCTGTCTAAGTGGCCTGGTTTCAAGTCAGCTGAAGTTTCTGAACAATGTCAAAGGTAGTTCTCCTTAAAAGCATATATTATGCTGTTGTGGCTAATGCGGATGTCACTGTGGCTATGAACCCTTTTCAAAAACTCCTCATGCCAACTTAGGGATTCCCTGTATTACTAAATACTTCCACAGAGTTCAGCTATCTGTTATGAATGCTTTAATTCTGATTTCTACACACAGCAGGAACATCAGCTCAGCAGCCAGATTGTTCCTTTCATCTCCTAAATGGCAGCTGGTCCAATTCAGCCACTGGCATATATGCAGCCTCTCTGTTTGTAATAATCTATTCACACTTATTCTTTTTCTGATTGTAGTAAATAGTGTAGTCTATTCTTCAAGTTCTTGCGGGTAAGTCCTCACTTTACAAAGCCCGCTTTAAGCTTTTTTTTTCCTCCGTTAGGCAATGCTGCTGTGATGCAGGACGCTAACCCTAGCTTTTTCCAACCTGCAGCTTTTTAGATAGGCTAGATTGCAGTCCCCCAAAGCAGCTGCAAAGACTTCTGGTCTCAAAGTATCACAAAATCCTGAAGCTGGAAGGGGCCACTTAATTCGAAACAGGAATCCAAACTGTAACTTCTTAAGATAGATACCTGTCCAATCTCCATCAGAACAGAGCCAATTAAGGGGAGCCTACGGCCTCTGAACTTTTTTCTCTCTCTCTCTCTCTCTGTGCATGTCTTTGAGTCAGGGCTAACACCTGGTGACTGTCTGGACAAAACCCTGTAGTTTTCTTGCCAAGATTTTGGAAGTGGTTTGCCATTGCCTCTTTCTTAGGGCTGAAAGTGTTATGACTGGCCCAAGGTCACCCAGCTGGCTTTGTACCTAAGATGAGACTAGAACTCACAGACTCACGGTTTCTAATCTGGTGATTCAGCTGCTACACCAAACTGGCTCTCGT
>NW_015386393.1:3222218-3261742 GCF_001527695.2 Protobothrops mucrosquamatus
GAGAGAGAGAGAGAGAGAGAGAGAGAGAGAGAGAGAGAGAGAGAGAGAGAGAGGGAAGCCAGCTCTATTTTGCATGCCACATGCCACAAATTGGGGACAGCTGTCCCAGTTCTGAACTAGAATGCTTGACCTTCACAGAAATTTCCCCATATTCACATTCAAGATTTCATATGGGCTTTGAAAATGTTTCATTTAAAAAAAAAAGTTCCCTCATGCCCCAATTTTGATCCAGATATGACAATGGGATAAATGCCACATAAAAGGCAAAACCAAATGAGGGGGGGAAACGATGTTGTAATAAAAAGAGCCTTTTTGCCTCTGTATTTATCTAACCCAGGGGTAGGCAACCTGGGCTCTTTTATGACTCGTGGACTTCAACTCCCAGAATTCCTGAGCCAGCCATGCTGAGGGGAAAGGGAGAGGTTTCCAAGCTGAGCCATGCTGGCTCAGGAATTCTGGGAGTTGAAGTCCACGAGTCATAAAAGAGCCAAGGTTGCTTACCCCTGATCTAACCCTTTTAAAAAAAAACCTTGGTAGATTGTGACATGAAGTTTGTCTTTGATTTGGCAGTTTCAGCACAGAGCAGATTGTTGAGGAGCATTTATTTTAGGGGAAAAAACCCAATATATTTCCAGCTACATTGTGTGTAAAAAAAAAAATACCTCACCGAGGCCAGCTTCAATTGACAGTAAAAAAAAAAAAAAAAAAAAAAGTCAGGAGAAACACATGCAGTTAAGCAGTCATATCCAGGAAGGCACACCCACACGGGAGGAGACATTCTCCCAGTCCAACCTTATGGTTTAATTTAAGGCACGTAGTTTCCCATCCACCAGCAAGTCAACCTCTTCCACTGCTCCTCTGATAAGCATTGCTCCAGCAAACCCCTTGTGCTTTTCCCAGAAGAACAGACCACACTTCCTTCCTGAATGCTTGACTTTTGGTCTGGTTGAAATGTAAAACTGACTCAGAAAATGATGAGTCAGGGTATCTTGCCAACCACAGCTGATAAACCCCTGCAGCTTCTCGGTTCAGATTCGCTGAGGACGAGGGGCAAATACAGGCCAAGTCATGAAGTTGGGAAGATCTCTCCCCTGGGCTCTGAGGCAAGGGGTCAGAGATGATGCATCTAGTGCAGTGTTTCTCAACCTTGACAATTTTAAGGCATGTGGACTTCAACTCCCAGAATTCCACAGCCAGCATTGCTGGCTGTGGAATTCTGGGAGTTGAAGTCCACATGCCTTAAAATTGTCAAGGTTGAGAAACACTGATCTAGTGAATGTGTGCTACTGCCTCCAGCCCCTTTGGGGTTAATCTATCTCAGACAGGTCAAACACAAGGCCCGGGGGCCGGATGCAGCCCGCGAAGTGGTTTCATGTGGCCCGCGAAGCCATCCTGGAAACAGTGAGGGAATGGCCCCCGCTGCCTTGGCCCTGGCACAGGCCGGCCGGGAGCCAATGTACAATTTTGTGGTGGCCATCTATGCTGAAACACATTCAGTCTTAGCTCCATAAGCCACCTCCCCACATGGCCTGAGAGGAACAGTGAGGCTCCTCCAGTGGACCATGCCTTGGCACTTGCCCCGGTCCCACCCCCTTCTGCCAGAGACCCTCAGATCTGTCCCACTCCTGCCTGGGCCCCCACAGGCACCCTTGACGCGAACGATGTAGAGCTGGCCATGCCCACCCAGTAGGCCACACCTACTCCATCCACGCCCACCCAGTAGACCACACTCACCCTGGCCACACCCACCCGGCCCCCTGAGGGCAACTGCAATGCTGATGCGGCCCTCAATGAAATTGAATTTGACACCCCTGATCTATCTGGTCAGGTGGTTCTCAAAATACTATACTGGGAACCCTTTGTTGGAAATACTCTAGGTCAGGGGTCTTCAAACTTGGCCCTGTTATGACTTGTGGACTTCAACTCCCAGAATTCCTCAGCCAGGCATGCCTGGCTGAGGAATTCTGGGAGTTGAAGTCCACAAGTCATAACAGGGCCAAGTTTGAAGACCCCTGCTCTAGGTGATGAACAGGAGCCTGTGCAAGATTCTGACCCTTGCTTTTGATGAAAGGAAGAGTGGAATGGTGGTGGGCGCGAAGCAGTCCACTGGGCCAACCTCCTACCAATCTGGATGCCATCCAGCTGTGTGGACTAAGGCCAACATTCTCCAGCCAGCATGGTAGGAAGAAAGGCTGATTAACTGTTTGTGTCTCCGTTATTTGCTACTCGATGCACTTTTCCTTCCTGTTTTTAGAAAAACAAACAACGCATGCTGCTGGATTACCTCTAAACCAGTGTTCTGCAAACTTGGCAATTTTAAGATACGTGGACTTCAGCTCCCTGATTCTAGCTGGCTGGAGAATTGAAGTCCACACAACTTGAAGTTGCCCAGTTTGACAAACACTGTTCTAAATAATCACAAACAACAAGGATTCTGTAAATGTTATCCTGCACTTGTTTAGGAAATGTCTGTAATCTCCAGTGCTGCTACTGACTATTCACCTTCCAGGTCGGTGTTGAATGCACATGCGTCTCTCCCTGTGTGCAAAACAAAAAAGCCCCAGACTTACCAACGTAACGCCCTCCAGGCTTGATGACAATGGCGCCCCGGCTCCGTGTCTCCTCTTCCACCAGGGCCATGCTCTGCTTTGCCTTCTGGTAGGATTCATCGGTGGCACAGACAGTGATTTTGTCCTGGATGCTGCCAAGGCAATCCAGCTGAATGTTACCATTGCTGTATTAAAAAAAAGGGGAGGGAAAGTCAGAAAATAAGCTTTTGTCACAATCTCTCTCTCTCTCTCTCTCTCTCTCTCTCTCTCTCTCTCTCTCTCTCTCCTCTCTCTCTCTCTCTCTCTCTCTCTCACACACACACACACACACACACATTATATCCCATTGAAAGTAAATTGTTTTGACCCCAGCCGCTGTTGCCTTCTCGGTTGTCAACCTGTATTATTCTCTAGTTCATTGAACCTTTTGTTCCAGGGGCCTGCTTGGTACCAGGTCACGCCCGATGCACACCGCTCTTTTACAGAGGTGGACCAGGCTTTGCAGGGGAGAGCCCACAGGCACGTCTACGTCAGGAAGCAGCTCCTGCAAACACAAGAGCATTCCTCACCTGGACACATACTGCTGGATGCAATCAAAACTCCCCTGAGGGCTGTCCTTGCCAATATTAGAGAGATAAAAGGAAAATGTCCGAACTCCTGTTGGGCAGTCTGGTCTCGGTATTGAGATGTGCTGTTTTAGAAGAATAGGAAATATAAATATCTGTCCCGGCAAGAAAGATAAAACAGGTCTGAATTCCAGTGAAAGAAAGTACAGCCAATTATGGAGTCTAATTAAATCAAAAGATTGGCTTTGGAGGGGATAGAAGGAGAATCCGGTGCATCTACCCAGAAAGAGATGCAGCCTTCTTGAAGGACCTAAGAAATGAGAAGGTGATTTATTCCAGGTGACATATCCCCTCAGCTGAATTAATACTCCAAATTTTGAAGTCTCGGGTAGAGGAAAAAAATAGAAAATTTCTATTTCTTTATATGTGTTTTTTAGCTTTGGTTTTGCTCATTGCTCTTTATTTTTAAAATGTTTTTGTTGTTTGTTTCTTGTTTGTCTCCCCCCCCCCTCTTTTTCCTCTCAGGTAGTTTAGTTTCCCCCCTTTTTTTCCATTATATAGGTATTCCTCATCTTATGACCACAACCGAGCCCAAAATTTCTGTTGCTGAGACATTTGTTAAGTAAATTTTGCCCCATTTTATGACCTTTCTTGCCACAATTTTGTTAAGTGAGTCACTAATTGTTAAGTGACTCTGACTTTCCCATTGATTTTGCCTGTCAGAAGGTTGCAAAAGTTGGTCACCATGACCCTGGGACACGGCAACCGTCATAAATATGAGTCAGTTGCCAAGCGTACGAATTTTAATCATGTTACCGCAGGGATGCTGCAATTGTTAAGTGTGAAAAACGATCATAAGTCACTTTTTTCAGTCCTGCTGGAACTTTAAATGGTCACTAAATGAACTTTTGTAAGTCGAGGAGTACTTGTAGTTTTTTTTAATTAGAGGTAAAGTTTACTTTAAAAATATCTATAATTCTTTATACAACAGTAATTGTTATATCACTATGTTTATATATATATATAAGATTAAAAGATCTGTTTTAAACAATTGGCAACTGTAATATCTTTAAACCTTGTTAAAATTATATTTAAAAAAATAACACAAAGTGATAATCAGAAGATAGATAATACCAGAGTAAATAAAAATCAATAAAGAGAAGATTAAATAAGAAGAATCAAGCAGATGGTCAGCAGAACCTCCCTTAAAGAGAAAAGTGATAATGAAACACTGGAAAGCATGCAAAAGAATCTCTTGGGATAAGAAGTTACAAAACTTAAATCCTTCAAAATCCTTATTCTGTGTTCCCATTTTGGTCTATGGTAGGTTCATAGAAGGGTTTTCTCCAGATAAATGCAAGAAAAGGTGGTCCACCATGAAATTAACCAAGGCAATGACAGAGAATAAAAATTTTGGGGTTCTATTGAGGCTAAAACTCTGGTCTAGAAGCAGTTACTGCTAAAAAAAGAAGTGGGGATTAGAAGTGGCTCACTATAATTAATTCCAGACCGCTAATAAATCCAGTGGGTTGCATATATATTCTTGCATCCATGCAGGAGAGAACAAGATATTATATACATACATGTTCACAGCTGTTTGTTATAAGCCCCAATGACAGCAAAGCGATAACTTGGGAGTTATTTGTGGGATGGGTGACATCATGGACACAGGTGTCATAAATTGTCCCCTCCCAGGTAACCACACCAACACTTACATGTTCCCTCATGAAAAATAAGTAAAGCATTTAAAGCAAACAAATAAAAAGGTTCCCCCCCCCCAAAAAAAGACCCTGATGGATGAAAAAAAAAAAAAGCCTGTCAGGAAACAGCTTTCTGCCTGAACAATCTACATTTTTTTTTGTTCTAAGTATGAATATGAGCAAAAGGTCCACGAATGTTCCGGAAGCATCCCTTGTGCTCCCACCCATACCTACTAGCGCTTTGGTGCTTCTGCAGAATTTCTTTGACAGATCGAAAGCCACAGGTCCTCTAAGGAAATGCAGCGAAGCACAGAAGGAAAGGGTCACCTGCACGATTTCCAGTCCCCGATTAACATTTCTGTTACAAGCAAGCCTGTTTCAGGACTAGGGCGCATCTTGCCACCGGTCCCTGGGAATTATTATTTATGCCAGACACTCGAGGGCCTCTGGGCCTTTCTGCAGATGCAGCAAACCCTCTGATGGCAGACTGAGGCTGCTGCTGTTTATTCCTCTGGACACCACCTGCCCTTAAAAATAGAAGAGCTGCAGCTGCTGGTTTTGCTCCCTGCAAGCAATTGTTCGAAACAAAGATAACACCACCACCAAAATGAGAAAATGTTTAGTTTCAGCCAAGTTTTCCCAAGAATAGAATAACGGCCTTTTTTTGTGTTTTGTTTTCTGGTGGAAACTAATACTTGAACTGAGAAGATTTTCAGAAGTAATGCAAGACTCTTAATTCAGGTTGAGGTTCCCCCAAAATCCATTACCTCCCACAATTCCATTTGTCACTATCCTGAACTCTTAGATTGGCCTTATGTACTCTTAACTTTTCCCACCTGGTGTACTAGAGTATATAGATTTCCATAAGCTAAAGAATTTTCAAGCAGGCTTCATCTAAAAAACAAAAGGTTCAGAAAGGCATTTCTCTATTTAGCATTCGAGTTCAGTTGCAGCCCTGATCATTTGTGAATCTTGACCTTTCAGCTATCTATTCATGAGGTCTGGGAAAGGCCCTAAGGTAGGGGTCTCCAACCTTGGCAACTTTAAGACTTGTGGACTTTTAACTCCCAGAATTCCTCAGCCAGCATGGCTGGCAGGAGAATTCTGGGAGTTGAAGTCCACAAGTCTTAAAGTTACCAAGGTTGGAGACTCCTGTCCTGAGGGAAGGAGGCACTGAGAAAAGCCAGCTCTAGTAGAACTGGCTTAAAAACACCAACCCTCTGGACCAGGGGTCTTCAAACTTCGCTCTTTTATGACTTGTGGTCTTCAACTCCCAGAATTCTTCAGCCAGCGTGTCTGGCTGAGGAATTCTGGGAGTTGAAGTCTACAAGTCATAAAAGGACCAAGTTTGAAGACCCCTGCTCTGGACCTTTCAAAAGCTTGGAAGGTTTACGTCTGAAGGGCACCCTCAGATATGCAGACTTCAGCTCCCAGAACCCCCAACAATAGCCACGGTGGCTGGGGAATTCTGGGAGCTGAGGCTGACACAACTGGAGGACACCCACAACTTATACAATCTTAACCGGAATCAACAAGGCTGTACCTGGGTGAGGTGATGAACAGCGGCCCAGTAATTAAGATAGGTACTGTTATTCCTCAAACTTCCCATAACCAAGGTGACAAGAGTTTACCTCTTGCCAGCTCCACTTGAACCCAAGAGCAGTAATAAAGAAAACATGTTTAGAGCCAAGCTGGCAAGTTGTCACTATGCTCTGTTGGATCAGACCAAGGTCCATTACGCTACCTCTTGCAACAGCTAGTAACTACGAGCCTGGAAGGTCAAAAACGGTGCGGAGTAGAATATCAAACACCTGATTGTCCTCAAAGTCTGGTTAATAAGGTAGACTGTCTCTAACCATGGGGTTTTTATTTTAAAACATTTTTCAACTATGGGAATAATCACAATCACCCTCTACAAACCTGCCCAATGAATTCAGCAATTTCCAAGATTGTCACCAAGGTCCTATTGTTCTTTTAGACCTGTTTTAAAAACACTTAATGTTTTTAAAGCACAACACACATGCTGAAAGGATGGATGCAGCTTCCCAATGACCCCCGGCCTCCCAGGGAATGGAGGAACAAGCAGAAGGAGCAATCCTTCAGTTGCACAGAGCCAGGACAACAAAGTGCTAATCAGGGCGTGCTCCTTCTAGGGCTAATAGGTGGCTGCCTTTGGCAGGGTTGCTTTTCCATCTCCCCAATCAGATAATCTTGAGCTGCTTCAACCAAGCCAGTTTCATTTCCTTGACTCCCTTCTGGCTTCGTCCTGCTTCCTTCTCAGGAAAGTACAATTCTGCTGACAGAGAGGCAAACAGGGGACTCATGCCTGCACTCACTCTTGTCAGCCCCACTCGGCAGAGCTCTGTTCAGCCTGCCACCCAGCAGTTTCTTCTCTTTTAAGCAAGCCAATTAACTCCTGTCTCATTCACCTCAGGCTACAATTACAGGTGAGCGCCTGTTCTTCCAATTCAAAAGCTCTGCAGCCTGGGGTTTATATCCACGGTGGTTAAGTGTCTAATCAAGTTCATTCAGGTCCCTCCTCCTCTTCCTCCATTTGCTACTGTTATCCGGACCACACAGTTTCATTTTAACTGTAGCACTGCAGAATTTAAAGCAGATAATAGCTTAAAATAGCAGTCAGCAATTTTGACAGTCCCGGGTTTCTGGATGTTGAATCCCTCCCACGTTTGGCAAGATGTTTACCAAGGAAAGCTGCGCTGGCCTATGACCGGTATCCATCACTGCATCGTGGCTCATACGTGGCCATACCGAATGATTAATGTAGCCACAAAGGAGGAGCGCAGGTCAACTCGGTTTGGATCTCTGAAAATTCTTCTGAGCCATACGCTGCGTTAGGGACACCTCAACCATCTCAGACGCTGCCAGGTTTGCACACACAATGAACGTTTCCTCATGACTGAAGAGGCAGTAGGAAACCACATGTTACTGGGCAGACGCAGAGTTTATAACTTTTCTATGCACAAAGTAAGCGAGAATCTTCTTTGGTCACCTCACAGTCTCCACACGTGACACAGAGGGAAGGAACTAGGACAGTGGTGGCGAACCTATGGCACGGGTGCCAGAGGCGGCACTCAGAGTCCTCTCTGTGGGCACGTGCGCTGCTGTCGCCCCAGTCCTAGGCCTTTAGCTGGGTTTTATAAAACCTTTTCGCTTTAGGCCTCTGCCGCCATGTACAAAAAAAAAAAAGGTTCAATCAATCAGTCAATTTCAACTTCTCGCGGGAAAGAAAATCTTGCAAAGTTGGAATTGATTGAACTTTTTAATCCCACCCAGTCTGCCGTTACCACCGCAGCCATGCCCACCCAATGGGCCATGCCCATCCAATGGGCCACACCCAGCCAATGGGCCATACCCACCCGGCACCTGACGATGCATAAGTGGGTTTTGGGTAGCAGTTTGGGCACTCGGTCTCTAAAAGGTTCGCCATCACTGAACTAGGACTAGGAAAGTCACATTTCATTTAATTACCTCCAAACTCAGCAATTTAACTGTAAAAAGCTATGTAAAGTCATGCAATATTTTGAGATTCTCTCCTAAAATCTTTTTTTTTTTTTTTTTTTAAATCTCAACTGGCTGCTTCATGACAGCTTGCTTGCTAGAGCAACTATTTAACTTCCTATCTAAATTGTTGAAGTTACTTAGCAGCCACAAGCCGTATATTATTTCTGATTAGAGGTGGGGCCATCCTAAACCAGTCTGGGAAGAATCAGGGTTCACTATGATACACATTTATAACCGGTGGAACTTTTAATGTTTGTAGCATTAAAAACAGTTTTATAATTATTTAAATGAGTGCATCCCAATCTAAGTAACTTTATAATGTGTGGGCTTCAACAGTCACTATAGCCATTGCTGAGAGGTTTGGGAATCGAAGTCCATGCGTCTCAAGATGGTCAGAATAGAAACACTGGTTTAAATTGTTTATTAATGCATATTATTTAAATAGTACGGATGGATTCGTCTAGTGTTGCTCTCTTTTATTACATTTTAACAATTTTAATTTGTGTAGTGGAAGTCACATGAATTTTAAAAGAAAAATATATATGGGCTTTCAGACATCCAATGGATATTTTAACAATCAAGCACCATCCTTCAACTTACCCCTTGACTTCCTTGAAACTGGATCGATGGCTTCAAACCCACAGAATCCTATACAAAAGGGGAAAAAATATAGATGAGTCACAAGACTTACTAAGCATTAAGGGTGATGCTGTTCCCTTTGAGCTAAAGCAGACTGATTTGATAGCTATAAAAAAAGGCCAGGAGCATTCTATCCATTTTAGGAGCTTTAAAAGTCTTTATTTTTAAAAATTTTTAACTGAACTCTGTTTGTCATTGTTAAAGGTTCACATATCAGCCACAAAGATCTAATGGAACCTCCATGTACAAAGAGATTTATTCTAAAATATCAACTGCCAAAATCAAGCAACAGGGAAAGGATGCGTTTTCTTCACAATGTTTTCCAATGATGCCTGATTGGCTGGCTAGGGAATTCTGGGAATTGAAGTCCACACATCTTCATGCTGCCAAGGATGAGAAACAATGATCTAAAATGGAGATTGCCCTGATTCACTAGACTTACATTTATATTAGAGAAGCTGCCCACTGCACTATAAACCTACTCCCCATGGCCACCAAAAATCATTCTAAGCCATCCCCAAATACAGGCAGTTCTGGAGTTACGAGTGTAATGGAGCCTGCCCTCAAAAACTCAAGAGTGAATCTCGTACCTCAAACGAGATAGCTCCCTTGCTCGTTAAGACACACGTGGCTCGTTAAGTGAACATGAGGCATCTCAGGGTGGGCCTTCCTGCCGCGCCAGACTCACCTTGAAAAGATCCGTCTCCTTTCTGCCACGGGTCCTGCTTCCGCCCGGATCTGAGACCAGGGGACGCTTCCGTGGCCCGTTCCGGGTGCTGGATACCTTCTCCAGGCTGCTGCCACCCAAAAACGGGCTGCCAGAGGGCCGCAGAAGCATCCCCCAGCCTCAGATCCAGGCGGCAGCAGCCTGGAGAAGGCGTCTGGTACCCAGATTGGGCTGCTGGAGGGCTGCGGAAATGTCCCCCGACTTCAGTTCCATTCTCTGTTGCAGAGAACAGAGGCCTAAAGTACCAAGAGATCACGCGAGTGAGATCTCTCCCCACTGATCTCGCGTGATCTTGCATTACTTTAGGCCTCCATTCCCTGCGAATGCACCAAAGACCTGGAGCATCCAAGAAAGCGAAGGATCTCAATCTGCACAGGGCGAGTATTAAAGGCCTGGTGCCTAGGGAGATCCAGGGTAGGGGTGGGGAGGGAGGGGATAACCAGAGTGAATGTTGCAGTGCCACTGCGGTCGCTCGTAAGGGCGAACGACTGCCGTGGTGCTGCCATAGTCATAATTTCGGGACTTGCTCGTAAGCACTAGGGGGACGCATATTTCATAACTTCGAACTAGCGTTAAGTGAACCCTTGTAACTTGGGGATTACCTGTAATGATTAACGCTTAGCTTTGCTCCTTAAGACCTAATGGGGAAAGGATGCTCTACATATCCACCTTCGCAAAAATCAGAAAGACCCAGTCTCAGAGACTGACTTTCTTAGTACTACCCCTCCCTCTGCACCAGCCTGCCTCCTGAGATGTCCTCCCCCCCCATTGATGTTTCCAGAGCTGACAAAGCAAACCTCTTTAAGACAGCATATGAACTCATTCAACAAGTTACAGGTTTATTTAGTTTTTAGCAGTTTTATTATTAGTTTATGAATAGATTTTATCATTTTATTTATCTCGTACGTTGAAGGTTATCTCTAATCAGAAGAGCACCCATCTATACATTTTGGTAACTAAAAACTATACATGTGTTCTTATTAAATAGAAGCAAGCCAAAATGATGCTTAATTTTCAGCACACATCCCAACACAGTCTTTGTTTCTCCTTCAAGCTTGTCTGTACTAGCTCAACTTGGTTAAAGTGGATATCTGCAATTATTGTCAGTGCCGAGTCACAATAATATTAGGAAGGCTGCAAGGAGAGACTTGCAAAGTTGTAGCCTTGAATGATCTCTAATACCCTACTCAGCCTACAAGGATGAGGGTTTTTTTCTTCCTATACCCAGCTCCTCCATATCATCTGCATAAGCAGCAGTTCTGGGATATGAGGCCGAAAGATCAGAAAAAAGTTATGTAAAAAAAAATAAATTCTTGACTAGCAACTTTGGCAAAAACACAGGTAGTCCTCGGTTTACGACCATTCATTTAGTGACTGTTCAAAGTTACAATGGCACTGAAAAGTGACTGATGATTGTTTTTCACACTTACAACCGCTGCAGCATCCCAATGGTCATGCGATTAAAATTCGGATGCTGGGCAACTGGTTCATATTTATGACGGTTGCCGTGTCCCAGGGGGGGTCACGTGATCACTTTTTGCGACTTTCTCACAAGCAAAGTCAAGGGGGAAGCCAGACTGACTTAACAACCGTGTTACTAACTTAACAACTGCAATGATTCACTTAACAACTGTGGCACGAAAGGTCGCAAAATGGGGCAAAGCTCGCTTAACCACTGTCTCGCTTAGCCACAGAAATGTTGGGCTCAACTGTGGCCGTACGTCAAGGATTACCTGCATTTTTAAAAGCAAGAGCAGAAAGGACTATCGATTCGCCATGTAGCACCGTTTACAGCAGGCGCGCTACCTGCCAGCAGCCCAGCAAGCCTCAAGAGAGCCGAGAGTCTCTTGCTTCATTAGGAGCTCCTCGGGTTATGTGGGCTCGTGGGTCCCCCTTGAGATGCTGCTGTAGCGCAGCAAAAGAAAGGAGCTGGCAGGCTTGCTACGAATAGCGGCCGAAGTCATCAAGTGCTCTGTCGCTGCAAGATAATAGTGAGTATTTCCATAACGGCAGACAAGAATCCATCAGTAGAGAGGTTTCCTCTTCTCTCCCAGAAAAAGAAACCACAGAACCATGTTCATATTTCACGGCACAATAAAGGCTAGTTGCCTCTTCTAAATTTAAATCTAGAAGCTAGTTGAAATATGTCCATCGACCAAGGTCCAGCCAGCCCTGTTCCACTTGCTGATGTCTCCCAGGAAAACACCTGATCCAGCCCAGGTCTGGAGCACACAAGGCCCTCACCACACCACCAGGAACGTGAGATAGAAATAACACTGCACCTCTCAACACTGTATGCTAGCAATCGTATAGAAATGCTCAGGCAAGGCTGTTGCCTAGTAACTTTCAGATTAGGGACATATTCCTCCAGTGCACTTTATACCAGGCCCTCTTTGAAGACAACTTGTAGCTTCAACTGTCCAAAGGGCAGCAGTCCTTCTGCTAACTGGGGAAGCAGATTTAGATAGGGACTGCTGATGCTATACAGTAATCACAACGACCGGTTTCCAATTTGCTTCCTGGACCAATTCAAAACGCTGGTCAATACCTCTGAAGATAACATGGCCCAGCTCTGTGGTTACTTACAGGATTCTCTCTCTTGACAAGAACCAAGAGATTCTTGGGCCTTCTTCCAAGAAGGATCTGCTAAGGATTCCCACCCAGTGTGAAATGAAGGGAGTGGGGGCTCAGTAAGCTGTACCCACACCGGCTGCCCCCCACACCGGTACTTTACTTTCCACAGTACAAAATGTACTGAAGCTCCTGACTTTGGGGAAGGCGTTTAAGATTTGGCTATTTCACTGAGTGTTGGCACTAATGAGCTTCTTTTGTAGTTACTGAGAGAAGAGGATATTTGCAGTTTGTTAGCTTGCAATTTTTCCTATTACCTTGCGCAGGTTTGCTAAATGTATGTTTGTTTAATCGTAATCTGCTTTGAATCCGGAGAAGTAGGTGAGATATAAAAGGGGGCTGTAAATCAACAGCTAAATTGGACATCCAGCTATGAGGTCACTGCTATACCCCCACAGAAAGTTTGTGTATAATTACGTGGATTGTGTACATATGTTTACTTTTCTTCTGGCATGTTCTCATCCTACGTTAAATAATAAACAAATATAATTTCTCCCTCTTTTTCTCCTCTGCAGGCTCTGCCAAGAACACAGCTAATGAAGAATGATAAGGCAGAGCAGTAACAGGCAGGAAGGAGAAGCCATTTACAGAGATATTATGGCCTGTGAAGGCAGAGTTTTTCCCTCCATGCGTTAATAAACTGTTTGGTTCTTTGGGGGAACAAAAAGGAATCAAAATATCCAACAGGCTTCACAGGGCGTGCCAGAGAAAGGACCCAGAGGAGAGAAGGCATGAGGTCAGATGGCAGGACAAGGGCTTACTAATAGGCACCCTGGTGTGACAGCAATCACACTGCTGAAGTGATAATTAGCCAGGATGCAGCATTTCTCTCTACGTGCAAATAGGAGTAGCTGACAGCTTTTGTAGGGTACCTGTACAATCTTAATTTAAGAATGGGAATAGATCAACTGGGCCAATCTAGAGGAACTCACCAAAAGGCATCTGCTTATACATGCAGGAGTGCCAAGCATATATAGACTTTCTCCTACTGAATGCTTCATTCACGAGCAGTAAATACGTTAGCAGGGCAAGAAAATGGCAGCCTTCTCCATCCCCTTTTCATAACTGGTATAAAATAGCGTAAAGACATATTACTTTTAAATATGGAGAATCTACTTTTTAACAAGAGCAGCCCTAATAAAACAGAGCAAAGGAAATGTGTTACTAATAGCCAGTGAAATGTCTTTAGGAAGCCACAAAATCAATAGCTGTTTGCTAATAGCTAATATTCAATGGTCTGTTTTGATTTTTAAATAGAATCTATCTGTAATCCTTGAACGGAATCTAGGCAATCAGCAGTAGATCGGCAAAAGTTTCTAATTCCAACAATCTGACAGCAATAAAAAAAAACTTCTTAGTCCTGGCATCATAAAATATATTTTGAAACAGAACACTTGGGGGACAGACAGGAATGGACTATTTTTTGAGAAAAGACTTTTCAACTTGATTCGGGCACTGATCATCAATTTTGGACTGGGCATATATGGTCAGGGATACAAGATTCATTCTCAGGGCGTAGCCTCCTATCTTGTACCTGCTAGGAGTTTTGGATCTCAGATACATCAACTCAGCTTGTTGCAATCTGCCTGGGCCTAATAACTTCCGACAGCTGAATTAGCATAATACTTTGAGGGAAGTAAAAATCCATTTGCCTTTTTTTGAGCCACTTTTTTGGCTTACACTGGATTTGCAATGAAATACTGCTCCAGGGTTTTTTTTTCCATAAGCAATACAGATAGTCCTCATCTTACAACGGTTTGTTTAGTGACCGTTCGAAGTTACAAAGGCATTGAAAAAAGTGACTTATGACCATTTTTCACACTTATGACCATTTTAGCATCTCCAGGGTCCTGTGATTTACATTCAGATGCTCACATTTATAATGGTTGCAGTGTCCCAGCGTCATGTGATCCTCTTCTGACAAGCAAAGTCAATGGAGAAGCCAGATTCACTTAATAACAGTGTTACTAATTTAACAACTGCAGTGATTCACTTAACAAATAGGGCAAGAAAAGTCATAAAACGGGGCAAAACTCAACAAATTTCTCACTTAACAACATAAATTTTGGGCTCCATTGTGATCGTAAGTTGAGGACTACCTGTATTACTCACCCAAATATTCCCCATTTAATTTTTGTTTCCTAAACACGTACTCTGTGAATTTCTTATATCTCTTTTTATTATATTCAGGCTATTTCTATATTTATCAGGATAGCCTGGAATATTATTACTATTCACCAGGATTTTAGCTATCCCCCCAAGTTTTATGTCATCTGAAAATTCAGACAAACATTCCTTCCACCACTTCATCTACATCACTGATCAAAATATTAGATGATCCAGGATTGATTTTCGTCACAATCCATGCAATCCCTCTCTCCAATTTGCTATCATGCTTTGCATCTGATCTACATACAGTACATACACACCAGAGGTAGTCCTTGATTTGCAACTGTAATTGAGCAGGGAATTATAGTCATAAGTCATGGAGGTTGTTAAATGGGTCGTGTGACCACACAGCATTTTTACAACCCTTTTTGAGGTGATTGTTAAGCAAATGCCACAGTGGCTAAGCAAGTTCGTTTTTCCCAATGGGCATTTCTTGCTAGAAATTGGAAGCAAACAGTGAAAGCTGGCCAAAAATGTTGAAAATTGGTCACATGACCATGGGGCACTACAAATGGCTGTAAATGTGAGCCAGTTGCCCCAAATGGAACACGTATGCATGTGTATGTGTGTACAGCTGTTGGAACTTTGAACATGAGTTCTAGGTAGCTCTGGGGAGGTACTGTGTCATCAAGCAAGGATAACCTGTACATGAATGTGTGTGCCCTTTTAGTCTATAAAGTTATAGTCCCAAAGATATCCTAGGCGTTAGGTTAGTAAAGCTATTTTATTAGATCAGAACAGAGATCCAGATCCCACTTTTGTTTCTCCTGGAATTCCGAAGTAATCTGTTTCTGCAAACTGACATTGCTTATTGCTTGTCTCATGTAGGAGGTAGGCACAATTCTCAGTGGTTAAAGAGCTGCCTGGGTTCAAGACCCAAGGGGCACGCAATGGACTGAGCTCCCGTTACTTGCCCCAGCTCCTGCCCACCTACCGTGGTTCCCCGAAAGTAAGCCCTAGCATGATTTTTGGAGGTGGGCCTAATATAAGCCCTGCCCCAAAAATAAGCCCTAGTTTTGCAGTCCTAAAAATCAAGCTAGGCAGGGATGGGGAGATGGAGCTGCCCCACGCATCCCGCATCTGCTTAACTTACCGGTAGGACCGCCGCAGCCAGGCCTCCCACACCCCGACACTTGTCGCACCGAGTGGCTCATCATGCTGGTGCTGCGGCTCACGGCAGGAGGCCGCACAGCACTTTGGGCCATTGCCGCTGCTTGAGGCAGGAGGCCATATGGTGCCATAGAATGTTGCTGCTGCTGAGGCGGGAGGCCGCATGATGCTTCACGTAGTTGCCGCCACTCGCGGCAGGAATCTGCGTGGCGCTTCGGGCCATTTCCGCTGCTCGTGGCAGGACGCCATGCGGTGCTTCGAGCCGTTGCCACCAGCCCGAAGCACTGCACAGCCTCCTGCCATGAGCGGCAAAGGCTCAAAGCACCACACGGCTTCTTGCCAGGAGCAGCGGCAACAGCAAAATGTGTCACATGCGTCCAGCTGCAAGTGGCGGCAAGAGGCCGCTGAAGAAGTCAAGCAATGGCGCGACAGGTGTCAGAGCGTAGGAGGCCTGGCTGCAGCAGTCCTGAGGTAAGACATCCCCCGAAAATAAGACCTAGTGCCTCTTTTGGAGGATATATATATATATGAGACCGGGTCTTATTTTGGGGGAAACACGGATAGCAGTTTGAAAGCATGCAAATATGAGTAGATAAATAGCTACCACTTCATTGGGAAAGTAATAGCATTCTGTGGGCCTCAGCATATAGTTATGCTTGCTGCATGACCACTGAAGTATCTTTGGACAACGCTGGCTCTCTCAGCTAAGCGACGGAGATGAGCACTGCACCCTAGAGTCCGACACGACTGGACAGGGGAAACCTTTACCTACCCCATCTAAGAGCCCCCAGCATGTACTTAATAAATACGGTCATCATAAGCTAGTAGAAGCAACTTTATATATATCTTTGGTTGAAAGTAAGCTTTAAATTTTAAAATAATTCATTTATTTATTCAATGGATATGCCGTCTATCTCATATAGAAAACACTCATACTCCAAGACAAAACATGATCAGTGATTGATATTCAGCAACTCAAAAGCCCATCTGGACATTCAGAAAAAAAACTTATTTAAAGTTGAAAAGTCTGTTAACAATTATGTAAAAATATCACTCCTGCGTTGCAAACTGGATGTGGAGGAAGGTTCGCGATAAGCAACACTGAGGAGCCTCAGGCCCACCAGATGTGCTATGAAGAAACTCACAGCATCCTTCACTACTGGCTAGGCAGATTGTGAATGCTAAAAGTTAGCAACAACTGGAGAGGTGTGGGTTCCTCCTCCCTGATTTAAGACTTACAATGCAGTTGCAGAAATGACAGTATATTATTTACAGCTTATCCACAATTCTAGTTCAAGTTTACAAGCTGAGTCGTTGTCGGTGATAAGATTAAAGATTCCATGTGACCAGAAAACATTTCTAAATGGGAAAAGGGAGATTTTCTGTTTACTTCTTATCAGATTATTTGGTTATGAGCTGGTGCACTTTTGAACCACATGTTGCTTATATTGCCTTTCTCATTCATGCATACATGCTCCACAAAGAAAGCCTAAAACTGCCTCCTAGGAATTGGCAAGACAGAAAGTAACAATTCTAGGGGATTAAAACTCTTCGGTGTGTTTTGAAATCATTTTGGTTGCGCAGCAAAAGAAATGCAGAAGCAGGTTAGCAAAATTGCACATTATAACTCAAGCAAGTTAGCATTTTGCAAACTGAGGGCTTGCAAAATAGACAGAAGGATTATTTCTGGTCCCAAACATACAATCTATGGGTACCTTTTTCCAAAATTCAGACAAAGCCAAACTGGCGGCAAGGAGAAAACCCAGTGCCAGAGAAACCAGCCCTAGAGCATTATTGCAGGCTTGTGTGTAAACACGGGTAGCTTAGGGTACACAAAATGTTCCATACTTGAAATGCTTTGAACCTGAAACGCTCTATTCTGGGTTTAAAGCAGTCTGTTACGATCATATTGGAAGTGTCTGGCATCCCAGAAATGTTTCAATCTTACAGACAGACTTCAGAAAAGGTTGTTCCTACCTTAGCAAAAGTGCGTCAGGTCTATTTTAAAATCAGAATCAGAATATTTGGAACAACAGTGAAATTTGATCAGGCTGAAAAATGACTGTTCCTAATGTGAGAGAGAGAGTGGTTCAAGCATGAAACATTTCAAACTCAAAATGTATTATTGCACACCAACAGTTAACCACAACATGAAGCTCCTGCAATAGCAACTGTTTGTTTTAACGGCACAGCTCTTCAGATTAAAAGCTGTTCCTCAATAAGAACGGTGTTCAAAAACAAGGAGAAAGGCAGACCTGGGACTCTGTGGCTGAGCACTGTCTAGACATCACTGTGGGATCTGATGGGCGGCTATGTTTTTATTTGTCTGCGTCTGAGCAATTCTGAAATCCTAAGCACACCAACCTGGAAGTAATTTCTAGAGGATTGCATTGCAAACAGTGGCATTCCTACAGTCAAAACCAGGGGTCAAAATCCAACTTGAGAATGGCAAATGACTAGGATGGGGGAAAATGAGGCAACAATCAGTTACAGTATCAATGGTCAGGCCAGCATAGATTTGCTAGATCCTCCAGGCTGATACCAAACAAAGTAGCATATACAGAATCAAAGAATAACCATATTAACTATGCTATAATACTATTGCAATTATGTCCTCCCAAATTCACAGCTAGCAGGACCGTTGTCTGAACTTGAAAGCTTTTCAAGCAGAGATTACAGGACACACAGCTGCTTGATGAGATAGTCTTGTTACAAATAGTAGAAAACTCAACCAGATCAGTTGTGAACTAAAAGCCATAACCCAGGTTATCTGCAAGGTTATCTGGGATGAGTCTGAGCCTCTTGGGTCTTGAAGAAACTGACAATTGCAGGAGGATTCAGTCCAGGAGGATTCCTGTCCTTCCCAACTGTTGAGTTTGAGTAGTGAAGAATACTTATTGTGTATGAGAATGTTCCTGCTTGCCTTGAAAAAGATAGACAGATGCCCCTTCATCAAAAAGCTATTCCTCAATCTCTTAAACAGTTTCCAAACTTTTCTTTTTGGGGAAATTGTTAAAAGTAGAGGTGGATCTGTAACCGCAGAGACCCTTCTGGATATACTGTAGAGCTGAACCCACGTTTGACTAACTTCTGGAAGATCTGTGTTGGGATCAGGATAGGGGAAGTGTGGTTGTCCTAATCATGCTTGATGTGAAAGAGGTCCCTGATCATTGTCAATTATCTGTGAGGGTTGGATTTAGAGGTGGTCTTCCTTCTTTTTGATTGGGCAGACCCTGTCAATGGTGGTAGAGCCAAAGGACCTTCTACCATGAGAGCCTTCAAGTTAGACACTTTTGTTTCTCTTCTCCACCGAGCCACTGGGTGAAGATATCCACCACCATGGAATCACCAGTATGCAGACTGTATTCATCATTACATCTCAACAGTAAGCGGACAGGAGATGTAGCCGAAGCTCTGTCTTAGTGCCCAGACTCTGTTATGGTGTGGATGAGGACAAACAGACTTACATTCAGTTCCCACAAGACCCAGTGATTTTGGGCATGAAGTCTTTCTGGATAATGGCTGGGAATGTGTGGAGATTCCATCTCAAAACATCTGGAGGGCATAAACTGGAAGTAGCAGCCACCCTTTTTTATTTCTTCTGAATGCAAGGAAAAGGGTAGGTCAATCCAGGAGTTAGATCAGGGGTCCTCAACCTTGGCAACTTTAAAATTTGTGGACTTCAACTTCCAGAATTCCTCAGCTGAGGAATTCTAGGAGTTGAAATCCACAAGTCTTAAAGTTGCCAAGGTTGAGGACCCCTGAGTTAGATGACAGAAAGCAGATAGGGTACTGAATGACAATTTTTTGAAATGTGCTTGGTACACATTTCAGGCACAGATATTTAATTTTACCTTACCATGCAGAGTGTCAAATCACAAAGATAAAAACCATCTGCCACCGATGGGCTTTAGAAAATTCTGTGTAACTCAAAGTGGTGGACAGATGGATGGACTTAGTTGCAAATGGGGGTGCTATTTGGTGATATGAAAGAACAGGATAGATCGTCACAGAGAAAATCAATCAATATGGTCATATGGTTACTAGGATTTGAAAACAAGTTGATAACGCATAATTAACAATAATAAAAAATCTTCCATGCAATGTCACGGCAGGTGGCAGCAGATAGTCCAGCTCTAGTTAACTTAGGAAAAAGTAAATAACTTTAGACTGGCTAGTCATGAAGTCCAAAGCTAAGACTAAACTGGCAAACAATTTCCATATGTTGCCAAGAAAACAGTTAAAGAAGTTCCAGGCAGACACTAAGAGTCAAACCTGAGTCAAGGAAGACTTGATTTTACATTTAAAAATTCCATTATTATTATTTTTTTTGCAAATAATGTTTTCCCTCAAAGGATATTGGGTTTTCTGATTTTAGGATGTTAGTCCACAGAAAAGTTTTATTTTATTTTCCTCACTGGACTGGGAGCTCATGTAGCATGGCAGGGCTGTGGTCCTCAAGACAGTCCACTTTAGAATGTTTAAAGTCAAGGGTTCAACTGGTGGGCTTCAACTCCCAGAATTCCCCAGCGAGTCATTCCTCATGCTGGCTAGGGAACTCTGGGAGTCGAAGTCCACAAGTCTTAAAGTTGCCGTGGTTGGACATCCCGATTTCTCTTTAGTTCCTTATTTACTTTTGTTTTTAATCCACAATAGATTTACCATTAAGCAAGTACAAGCAATGAACCACACATTTAATTCTTTACTGAATTAGGATAAGGGAATATAGGAAACCTATAAATATTTACCTGGGGTTAAGATTCATTGATCTTTGTGAGACAAATTTTTGATTTAGGCCTACAGAATTCATTGACTAGCAATAATCCCTTTAAAAAAGGAAAGACCTTCCTTTTAAAATAGGTTGATGTAACTTTTATTAATATATAAGTGAAATGTAAACTGATTAAAAAGGATGTTATACCTAGATATTATAAGACAGATAAAAAGTATAGTATTTTTATAATGCATGATATAAAATATTGGGAGAATGTACCTAAATGGGAAAATCTGGGCAGTTAGATGACTAATATGAAGAAATTATGACTGATAAGAATTGGATTGAATATAAGGGAATTTAAGCGAACAAAAATTATAAAAATAGGATGTATGCTGAACTAACGAGATGATAGTTATTGAGAATAATATAAGCTGAAAAAAATGTTATATAGAGAGATTATTATTATTTATATAAATATAAAAATGCCTATATCAAATCATTTGTATATTGAAAATATTAAGAATTATATTTTGGCTAAGGTTGAAGAAGGAGAATACAAATGGGAGAAGGCAAGATCAAAGAAATGTATAATTAATTAATATATTAATTATGAAATTATCAAATTTAATTATTATTGATTGTTAATTAATTATTATTGTTAAAATATAAAGCAAGACAACATGTTGTACACCAGGCACTGGAGATTGTTATATATATATATAAAAAGGAAAGACCTTCTAAGGAAATCTGAAAGTAGTTTTCATAGTGTCAGATTAACCAATCTGATACTGTATCAGGACATCATCAAAACAACAAACGTATGAACACTACATCTATCACCCATTTTAGTCCCATACCTTGGAAGCAAAAACAATTATCATCATTACATTTGATGATTTCAGCAATTGCTAAAATTCTTTCATAATGGCTTCTTAGCTTTTTTTGCAATAAGTAACTGATTAGAAGTTCCTGGATTTTTGTTGCATGCTTTGTTGGCCTAGCTAGAAACCAAACTGTATACAACTGCATTATGATGGAATTAATGATTACATTTGTTTACAGTTATAATTTTAATGTGAAGAATTCTCCTATGAGTGCCCTTAAGCACACACACATCCTGCCCTCAGTAACATATATCTTCAATTCAATATCCACACAAATAATGGCATTCGTTATGAGCAAATCAGATATCTTAATTTTTCTGATTTACCTGGAGAATTTCAGTTACTCAGCCTATTCACTGGAAAAGTACATTGTTCTTTAATAGTGTTCATTTCCAGAAGAACAAAATCCATTTGAGTCCTATAATTAGGACTCGAAGAGATTAATATGCAGAACTATACATGCCCTGGGTATTTCTGAGTTGCTTACATTTTCAGTTGTGGCTGCCAAACTGTCTTAGTTGCCGTACACTGTTTCCAGAATTAGAGGATATGAACTGGTATAGAAAAACAGCAATCAGAGAGGCAAATGCGTTCATGCCTCGTCTGTGGTTCCTGGAAGCCTGTGGGTGAATTACAGTGAGAAACAGGATGCTGGACAAGATAAGAAAAGGCATGGAATTGGATTTCTTATGTTTATGTAATGCTTCCCTGCCACTGGTTGTTTTCCTGCAGTCTCTGTCGATTTTGTCTTCTACGTACTGGGCCTTCTAATTTCCACAAGCAGCTGGTACTCACTCCAACCCTTCCCCAGAAATCTCTCTGTGAAGCAGCCTGTCATATCCCCCCCCCCATTTCAAAGGTGAAAGGGCCAAAGCAAAGCCACCAAACTTGGTCCTCTATTGCAAAAAGGGAAGTCGGTGTTCTCCAGGCCCAATGAGTATGTAATTACTGGCTCCCTGTTTCAAGAAACAGTGGTCCAAGCTGTTAGGGCACTGAATTTGTTTTAAAGCCCTGGCCAAAAAAACAACCTTCCCCCCCCTCCTGAAAAGGCTGCATTGATTCCTCTCATCTTCCTTCTCTAGGAGCTTGAAAACCAAAACCCACTTCCTTGCTCAATTTATTTTTTACTTTTTGTTATTACAAGCTCCCTCTCCCAGCTTTGGTTCAGCTGGTTTGTTGTAGCAGGATTGCATATTTGGTTACAACTCACTGCTTAAGAAAGAAAGCAGGAAAAACATACCTACTGGAAGAGGAACAAACATGGCTTACAACATCTGTCCCAAGCTGTTATCTTCCAGATGTGCTAGACTAAATGTTTATCCCTCTTAAAGAGCATGGTGATTATTGGAGCTCTAGTCCAACACATTGGGAAGGCACAAAGTTGGGGAATGCTATTTTATACACAAACAGCTCCCACTCAATTTTTTTTTATCAGTTCTGAAAAGAACCTCAGACACTTCATCTTTTCCTATACATTTTTTTAGATTAAATACTATATGTGTTGTAATTTCCCAGAATTTAATACCAACTAAAAACCATTTTTTTAAATAGAAGAGGAAATTTTCATGCCATACAGCTGCAAATATGTTCTTAATAGTGGGGCAACCAGTCACCAACACTCCTGCAAAATTGGGAATGAGAGGATCTCACAGGAGATGGAAACTTCCACTACCAGGGCAGACAAGTGCCAACAACGTCTGCTTGGGTAGTGACCCTGCAACCAGGTCATGCCATTCCAGGACTGCCAGCGGGGGCTTAAATGATGACACTCTGCTCATAGGAAGGAGGCAGTGGCAAGCCACTCCTGAAAAACCTTGCCAAGAAAACAGCAGGGACTAGTCCATGCATTCCCTAGGAGTCAAAAACTGACTTGAAGGCGCGCATACACTCCATGTGCAAAAAGTGCCCTGAGTTGCAAGCTAATACATCAGGGGGGAAATATAACACTAGAATCCCATATCTTAATTTCCTTTATAACGGAATAACAGAGTTGGAAGGAACCTTTAAGCTCAAGCAGGAGACCCCTATACCATCCTATATACAAGGAAATTTGTGAAAGGTTGGGGCTGCCCTGCAACAACTCACTCTCTAGTGCTACGTTAAGAAAATAAAGTTACAGGTGGGCTGAGCGCATTTCATAGGACAGTTCTTTAGGTGTCGCACACTAGCAAGCTGAATAGTGGAAATACGCTGCTGTATTCGATTGGTGCTTCCCCTCCTGTACTTTTCAGAAATGAGGTCACAGAGACCCAAGATAAGAAAACAAGAGCCCGAAAAACCAGAACAATGTTCTGTGAAACTCAATGACCTGTGACCAAGAATGGTCAAACAAATACCTTTAGGAGGTGCTACAAGCAGGGCATAAATGCGATCAGAAGCTTTCTGTTTCCCTCACAAGTAATATAAAGACAAAAGTACAACTTAACACAGAGACTTCGTTATCCGTTATCACAGCGGCTGTTTTTTAGGATAAAATAAAATCATTACAAAAGTGTAACTCATTGCAAGACAAAGATGATGAGTTCTGATGCAATTTTTTCTCAGTCCGGCATCCCGCCACCAATCCTGAAGTGAAGCCATACTTGCAGATTGATCAGAAATTTCAAGCTGATATAAAATGCAACTTAGTTATATATTAGTAAGATGAGATCAAAGCTGGGACAGGAATTCTCTTTCAGTTGCACTGATTGCCAACATTGCTAGGAGTCCAATTTAACCTGTTGTATTAACCTCTAAAATTGTATACTGTTTGGGGCCACATTATTCTGCCTGTACTTTTAGATCAGCCTTCAAAACCCTTCTTGTGGACGTGCCAATAAAAGCAATCATGTTGCTTGACAAAAGCCAGGGCCTTCTTAGGAACAGCCCCACAACTGCAGAACTCTTCCAATAAGATATTACTGTAAGGGCTTTCAAGATTCAATAAGCTTAGGAATGCTTACCGGACAGCCAGATTAAGGGTCCAGGCTAGAAACCAGGAGATTGTGAGTTCTAGTCCTGCCTTGGGCATGAAAGCTGGCTGGGTGACTTTTGGGCCAGTCACTCTAGCTCAGCCTAACCCATCTCAAGGTGGTTGTTGTTGTTCTTGTTGTGGGGAAAATAGGAGGAGGAAGGAGTACTACATATTTTTGCCACCTTGAGTTACTTAGAAAGTAATAAAGGTAGGATAAAAATCCAATAAATAAATGCTTTTTGTGACTTGTTAGAAGCGTGTGTGTAGTACGTGCAACGTTAAGCCAGGTTGCAGCTGTAAATAGGCTTCGTACATACGGTCAGTTCAGAAGCAGGCAGCTTAGGGTTTCCTAATATCAGGCCCTCAGGCAAAAAGTCCACCGCAAAAGAACTGTACAGACTTTTGTTAAAGCAGATATCAGAAAGAGAGAAAAGATATAGCCAGGGAATGCGTGGGGGGGGGGGGGGAGGAGAAAGACTCCTCCCATGTTTGTTTAACACTGGGCGCCCTAATTGCTTACTTTAACTTTACTTACCTTCAAAGTAAATTGATATTTTGGGACTGACCATTTCCATAATGATAAGCTATCTTGTATCCACACAAATCTCTTATGAAAAATGTCTGCCATGACAGCCTATCACATACTCTCAAAATTTCTAAAATGCTCCCACCTACAAAAGGCAGCTTATTCTTAGCTTATTTATATCAACTGCAATGTATTATTTAAATGTATATTATTTATATTCAATTCATATTGTTCAAGCTTAGAGTTAAGTATGAATGTAATTATTTTTTTTTACCAGTACGTAATCCATCAATGTAGAATCTGGCTGGACTCCTGTGGAAGCTTTTCGGTCTGTGCCCTGTTTTGAGAAGTATGTGACTATTATCCAGAGGCAGTGCCCACATCCTTGGTTGCATTTAGTTTGGAAGTAAAAACTTGCCTTACCCTGGAATCTCACCCAACTGGACAAGACCTTTGGAAATGTTTGCTTAGCTCGGGAGCTGTCACAGGAGGAAATGGTTTTGTTGATTAGGGTAAAGATGGCAGAGTAAACTAAAAACCCTCCAATTCCTACTGAAAATGAATACAGGTAGTCCTTGACTTACAACCACAATTGGGACCAGAATTTGTTAAGCTAAGCCAGGCACGTCAAACTCGCAAATGTCACATGATGTCGTACGACGTATCGGGACTTTTTCCCCATTGCTGGTAATGGGGTGCGCGTGGTTTTGCTGTGACGCATCCGGCCCGGGGGGCCGGCAGTTTGACATCCCTGAACTAGGCAGTTGTTAAGTGAGTTGCACCTGGCTTTATGCCTTTTTTGGCCATGGTTTTTAAGCAAATCACTGCATTTGGTAAGTGAATAATGCAGTCATTAAATGAATCCTGCTTCCCCCACTGTCCTTGCCTGTTGGAAGCTGGCTGGAAAGGTCTCAGATGGGGGTCACATGATCCCAGGATGCTGCAACTGTCGTAAATATACGCTGATTGTCAAATACCTGATTTTTAATCAGGTGACCATGAGGATGCTGCAAGGGTCCTAAGTGGGAAGACCAGCTGTCACTTTTTTCAGTGCTGTTGTAACCCCGAACGATCGCTAAACGAATGGCTGTAAGTTGAGAACTAGCTGTGTTCATCTGACTGGGCCAATCTGCAAACTGGCCAGTTGACAGGTATGTTGTGGTGATGAACTACCAGCGTGTCTGGGATAGAGCAAGAGGCAATGGGGAAGATCTCCTTGAATTCAAAGTCAGAATAGAGCTGGAGGGGATCTTGGAGGTCTCCTAGTCCCTGGTTCAGCCCTTGCTGACTTTGTAGAGATATGGTCTGCCTCCTTCAAGAACTCCTAGAGCAGGGGTCTTCAAACTTGGCCCTTTTATGACTTGTGGACTTCAACTCCCAGAATTCCTCAGCCAGGAATTCTGGGAGTTGAAGTCCACAAGTCATAAACGTGCCAAGTTTGAAGACCCCTGTCCTAGAGGAAGAGGGTATTGTGGCAGGATCCCATTTTGCCTGCAGAAGGTCTCATGATCAATCCTGACATCTGCATTTAGAAACATTGTCAAGTAACTGGACTGAGGAAGTCTCTATGGCCAAGACCTTGGAGAACCTCTGCCAGTCAAATTGGGCAATAGTACTGCCGGGATGCTAAACCTGAGAGCCACACATGGCTCCAAATCTTGAGTTCAGGCCTGAGCAAAGTTGAAATAGTCAACATGACCAAAGGGGAAAAATTAAAATTAAAATTAAATATAGGCCTGTTGAAATGTTTGTTTGTTTTTAAATTGTGCAGCCGTACTATACTGCTCATAGGCTGAGTCCATTCGTCAGATTGGGGAAAAAAGGTCATCTACCTTGGTAACACTAGATGTATTTATTTATTTTTTAAACTTACATGCAAACCCATCACACTACTGAAATGTGTCGGGCATCTAACAAAATGATAGAAAAGATAAATGTGAGAACAATGAACACCTGATAACATCAGATTCAATTGCCGTCAGCTCCAAAGGACCAAATTTCTGCCGGTACTTAAGTGGAAGAGTTTCAGGCAAGGATTATACAGATTACCGAAATAAGGGGTGGGGGAGGAAAGTGTTTATAGAAAGTTTCCCGTTTATATCTGGAAGTGACCGCTCTGCATGAGAAGCTTATGTTGGCATCTTTATATCAGATTTAGCAGAAAACAGCTTCAGATGATTCTAGGAACACTGTCTGAAAACATTTTCCTAAAATATTATGGGCTTCTAGACAAAAAACATCTATTCCCTGAGCACAACACCATTCCCCAAAGACTGGGCCAAACTTTGTGAAACTGCCTGTTGGAGTAGCACAGTCCTGCACAGCTGGCGAGATTCAGAGGGTTCCCAGAAGAGCACAGTACGTTCCAGCATTTTCCACCTGCATATGCTGGTCAACCACTCCCACGGATTAAGGGACACCTACCGTCCTTAATTGACATATGTTCCTCCTTTATTCTGTTGTGCAACTTCACAAAATAATTCCAGAGGTTAAAAAAAACAAACCATGAACCTCGAGATGCTTACTTTGCCCCATGCAGGAGGCAGAATTCCTAGCCCAGGGGTAGGCAACCTTGGCTCTTTTATGACTCGTGGACTTCAACTCCCAGAATTCCTGAGCCAGCTTGGCTGGCTCAGGAATTCTGGGAGTTGAAGTCCACGAGTCATAAAAGAGCCAAGGTTGCCTACCCCTGTCCTAGCCCTATTACAAACTACCCTTCCTTCACTTTAATTCTTTAGAGAGCAACAGAGCAGCAAAAGTGAGGGGATCACTTTGTCTTACAACAGAAGAGGCAGATCTAAAACAGTGGCTAGGAAAACAACACAAGCAACTCATTAAAATCTGCATTTCCATATTGCTTTGTAAATATTGGCCTCCACTATCCTTGCTCCAAATACCTCATTTGTTACTATCACCCACATACCCAGGGAAGAAGTAAACCACTAACAAAGTGTGCAGCAATGAAAGACATTGCATAATAACCTTCAGATCTGCTGTTGGATCCCACAGCAACTGCACTCATTTCAGAAAAAAAAAATATGGCAATTTTCCCCCTGTGCATCAAAAACAACAACAACAACAACAACAACAACAACCCAGCAACATAAAAACAAGCTGAGAAACTAGCAAGTTCTGATCAAATCTACAAGATGCAATCAGAGTAGTCATGTGTTTTATTATCAGGTCTATTTTACAAATAAGAATTGACCAAATGTTCCTAAAAGCAGAATGTTAACTTCTCCTACTTGCTGACTTTTCATATGTTTTGTGTGCCTACCCACATTTTGCAGCAGCTTAAAAGTAATAAGTTTTATTGTGAAAGCAGCATTCCTGACCCAGTGGCCACTGCATTATGATATAAACCCATAAATCTCCAGTGTCTTAAAAACTGTCTGCTTGTCAGATGCCATAAGAGTATGGGAACTGACATACCTATCTCCCTGGAACTTCAGTTACCTTTAAAGCAGTGGTTCTCAACCTGTGGGTCGGGACCCCATTTGGGGTCGATCGACCATTTCACGGGGGTCGCCAAGCAAGGCTGTCCGCCATTTTTTTTGTCCGCCTTTTCCCCCTTTTCTGGCGGGTGCCTTACCTCCCTTGGGCTGGGCCAGCTGGTGGTCGGCCTGCTCCGTCTCTGCCGCTTGCCAGCTACGCCTCGGCTGGCACAGGGGGCGGAACCACGTATGCGCGGCGCTCCCGGGCAGGGAAAGTCCTTGACTTATGACTGGTTGGGTAGTCCTCGACTTATGACTGGTTTAGTCCTCAACTTACGACTGGTTTAGTCTTCGACTTACGACCGGTTGGGGTCGTGGCATTAAAAAGGTTGAGAACCACTGCTTTAAAGAAACCATCTCCCTGGAAGGTACCATGCTCATATTTATTTACAGGTAGCCCTCATTAGCAAGCACAATTGGGACTGGCAACTTGATCATTAAGCAAAGCACTTAAGCAAAGTTTGCTAAGTGAAACTATGACCGTGATTAGGATCTTAGTTCAGCTTTCTTTTGCTTTATAACCCGGAGAGATCAGAAATATGAAGATCTGTTACAAAGTTATTTTTTCATCAGTGTTATAACTGCTGATGAATCACTAAGTGAGGACAATCTGCATTATATTTATATGGCTGCCCCTCTCAAATACATGACTCTGGGTGGCTAACAATATTTAAAAATGATAAATACACATACGCATATTGAATATATGTTAATAAACCTCTGTTATTCAGATCCAAAGTAAGCTGAATTTTGGCCTGAGAAATTTCTTAACAAGGTTTGCGCTCACTTGTGTATCTAAGACTGAAGGGGGGTGCACACAAGGGAAGATGCTGCAAAATTGGAAAGAGTTGTATCATTTCTCAGCTGCCAGTGAATCAGATACAAGTAATACATATGACCAGGCAGGAAACACAATTTTGAAGACTAATAACATAGGGAGGTTTATCTGCAAGATAATGCTACAGGATTAGAAATAAAGAGACAAGTTAGAATTAACAGAGGTCTTATAATCCAAGATGTCATCAGCCTAATCTCTGGTTAAAAGGATGAGGTAGCAAATGGAATATGGGGCTACTAGAAGGTCAGGTAATCTATCCCCACATTAAGACAATTCTATATTGTACAGGTGACAGATATGATCAATTCCATTCAGCATGGAAGTTCACAAATCAACATTTTTTTTCCTATAAACAAAACACCTACAACAATTTGCAAACAAGATGATATTCTGAAAAAATAAAATGAAAAATAACCCCATCCATATATATAAACACACACACATATATATATCTAATATACATATATATCACTATCTATCTATCACTATCTATCTAATCTATCTATCTATCTATCTATCTATCTATCTATCTATCTATCTATCTATCTATCTGTCTATATCTATCTATATCTATCTATATCTATCTCTATATCTGTCTGTCTATCTATATCTTTCTCTATATCTATATATCTATCTCTCTATATATCTATATATATCTATGTATTTCTATATATATATCTATATCCATATATCTATATCTATCTATCCATCTATCCATCTATCCATCTATCCATCTATCCATCCATCCATCCATCCATCCATCCATCCATCCATCCATCCATCCATCCATCTATCTATCTATCTATCTATCTATCTATCTATCTATCTATCTATCTATCTATCAAGTATCAGATCAGATATAAACACTTAGCAAAGAGACATTACATTAGCAACCACTAACACAAATATATCTGCATTTCCCCTTTTTCCCTCTATGTTACCTGGCCTACTGCCTGTGATATAACCTGCTCAGACTAGAATTAGCTCTGACCGAATGATATTTAACATCAACTGGGTTTTTGAGATTCGGAGGACCCAACCTATTGTCTTCATGCAAAACAGAAGCTTTGCCTCTGAGCTGTCCTCTCAAAGCAAGATTTGGACTTGGGATTTCCTAACTACTCTGTTCCTTTGAATCACTGCCAGTCACTTAAATACGTGCGTCTCCAAAGAGGCACTTCCTTGCCAATCTGACTACTCATAGGATGTCACAACTACTTCAGCCGACATTCAATTACCACAGGTCTTGATGTGCGTGAGCAAGAGGAGGGGGAGAGGCACCTCAATGCAAACAAGACAAATCCACCCAGCTGTTTTGTGTGTGGCAGAACTGCCTTCCCCAGAAGGTTTTCAACAGGATAGAGACCTGTCAGAGAAGACTTAAATATAGGGTGGGGCTGGACAAAAGGATGTTTCACATTCACAGGTGCCACCCTCAGCATTCTGCAAGGACAAAGTGCACAGAGACACATAACATTTTTCAAATCTTTGGCCACTGAATCAAACTTCTAGGCGCTCAGGATTATCCATCAGACAGCCCTTGAAAAGCATCTACTTATTCTTATCAGAAAACTGCAAGCGTGCAACCATTCACCATGTCCCGCTGACTTCAGAGACCTTCCCCACGAACTGCCATTTTGAACAAACCATTATACTATCTATCTGTAATCAATTTGCAAATCACTAATAGATTGCTCACTGGTGTCACTTGTACAGGGTGCTTAATCCTGATGGCAAATTATGTTTGTAATACTGTGTGCATTAATGTGTAGCAAGCCCACATAAAGACACAGCATAATTTCTACAACCCCAGCAGGGCCGAACAGTCAAACTCCCTTTACACGGCAATGCAGAGAAGGTGACAAGTTCTGTTCATCGAGGAAAATCACCCATCTTTATCAGGTTGCTCTGATTTTTTCCCCTATTGGTCAGTTACTGTGAGCTGAGATAAACACTGAACAAGATTAGTATATTTTAAAACTTTGCATCATAGCACTGGAAAAGGCATTTAAGCCACAACTTCTAATGATGCTTATTGCAGGAATCTGAATTTAAAAACAGTGATGGATGGGTTTTGATGCTCTTTCCAGCACTAAACACTTCATTGAGTATACATGCTCTTTCTCTTTCATACATAACGCCCTATTATCTTTTGCAGGAAACACAGGCCAAAGGAATTATCTGGACCTTCTATGAATGAACAGAGAATTCAATGTATCAACTAATGTTAGGCCATAAGAAATTTAACCACCGTGTTTCAAAATCAAGCGGGGATCTAAACTAAGATCTCAGAGCCAAATAAAAAACTTTCCAATGGCCAAATAAAGCAACTTTGCACATGATATGAAGCCAGGTCCAGTTTGGGTCAACAGAAAATAGGTAAGATAACTTTTACACATGCACACACACAATGCATATATACATGCTATATAAATACCTATATATACATATATACATACCTATATATACATATTAATCACTGTCCATTTTGAATACCATAGTGGAAAAAGGAAACTTGAGAGTTCACAAGGTTGATACTATATGGAACAAAGCTGTGACGGAATCTGGATGTTCTGCTTCGGACACCACAAAGCCCCCTCCCAGAAGGTAACAAGGAAAAAAGGACATGGATAGGATGTGTAGCAGTTGCAGTCAAGTTTAGCTTGCATCAACAGAATGCACCATTCCAAACTATTGCTGTGAAAGGACCTCTAGCAATGGCCTCTTTTTGTAAAACCTGCAAGAGTGTTACAGTGAACAACACAGCCAAGAGGTACATTCAGGTTTAGACTGAACAGTTAAATTAAAAAGGAGAAAGGCAATTCAGACAGGAGTCACTGCTAACAATAAAGAACCTGCTTTACATATAAGAGAATCCTGGTTTAATTCCTGGAAGAGGCCCCAACTTGAAAACCTAGGGAGGCTTTATCAGATAGTATATATATTGAAGAATTAAGAATCAGATCTGGCCAACTCCAGTTTTCTATAAAGGATGCATTGCTGGTAGGACTGGACTGAAGTTTCATGATTAAATTTTTATTGCAATCATTGGAACAACAGCATTGTGCAATAATTAAAGATTACAGCCCCAAAATGATCATAAGGTCAAGAAATCCCACAGCTGTAATTTATTGCCTTAATTGAGGAATGATGATAGTGAAAAACCACCACCACCCTTCCTCTCTTCTTCAGGAAATGTATATAATCTACCTATTCTGTATGCTCACCCAAGTTACACAATTGTATCCATAAAAATTCCACAAGTGAGAAAGCCTTTTTTTGGAGAAAAGCATCAAGCACTTCCTCTATTTCATATCATTCTCTCTCCAACTTTTTCTACAACTGATGAATATGTCCTTGGAAGTAATTGCAGTAAGAAATCCATGTTAAGGTGATCAGTATTCAGCTAGTAATTAGCAGGAGCCCTCTTCTTAGCTCGCCTGAGGCCCACCGGGTAACCAACATCCCACTTTAAAAATAGAGAATGACACAATCCCAAACTGCCTTTACTGGAAGCTGAGGTTGCCAATGATAAACAGGTTTGCCTCTTGGCTGCTGCAGCTCAGCTTGGATGGAGGGGAGAACTGGAAGCAAAATTGTTATATTTTAAAGAACAGGCACATTTTTTTTAAAATCACTATTTAAAAAAGGAGTTCAATATTTTCTTTCAAAGCCATATGGCTTAAACTCTTTCCAAGAGTTCAGTTTAGGCGACCAGAGTATTTCGACACCCCCTCCAAAGGAGAGCTTCCAAAGTACAGCATTTGGCAGCCCCCCCAAGAAATCTAAGTCAGCATCTCCGTCATCAGAGTTCACACAACTTGATACAAGACAGTAAGCAGCAGAGGTGACTGACAATGAAACAGCCCTTCCCCCAGCCAGATTCCAGTCTTCCAGCTTAATAAAAAAAAAATCCCGCATCCCTTTAAAGTGTATTCATACTGATGTTCTTGGTAAAGCAAGGAGTGGGGGAGGAAGCGAATAAGTCAGAACCAAGAATTTTCACTTGAGACTGAGGATATGAAGGATAAGGAAGAAGCTATTTAATTATCTTCCCAAAACTGCAAAATAGGTCTATTTAAGTTACGGATTAATAGCAGAATTTAGACCAAAATATAGAAGTTCTATGTTTTCAGATTGGAAAAATAGTAAAAAAAAGATGGATGGTGAGGATATTTCTATCACTAGCATTATCTCAACTTCCTCTCTTGATCTAAAGATTAAAAATATGAGTTAGGCATCACTGCATGCCTTGGAATGCCATCCAAGGCAGACTTACCATATGACAAAAAGTGTTTATGTAACTTTTTTTTAAAAAAATAAACTTTTTAAATCTGTCACCTTTTTCAAAAATATAACAGCCACAGATTCAATGGGTCCGTCACAATGTTTGCCCTCTATTAGCCAATCGATCAGTTTACTATGGAGGGCCCAATTGTTCTTTTCACACTGCTTAACAGCAGCAGGAAATCGGTGAAATGTTTCCCATGGCCAGTGTCCAATGAGAAAAGAGAGCCCTTTACAAGCTACAATCCTCACATATACTCAAAGCACTTGAGTCCACTGCTATACAGGATAGGCTCTTCACACTGCAGTTCTTGACCAAGACTTGGGCAACCCCCCCAAACTCAGCACAATTGAGCAAGGAAAAAGGAAGCTGCCATCCTCATGGATTTTTACTTCAATTATCTCTCTCTCTCCACACACACACACACACACATTGCTCATTGTTATTGCTCATTCTCCCTTTATGCTACAACATGAAAGTCGAGGAACCTGTTCAGGTCCTCCTCATGTACACCTAATAATGGAAAATAGAAACAAAATAGAAACCAAAATTTCCCTTTAAAAGCTGCCTTTCCAGGAGCATTTTTTAAAAAAAAACTTTACTTTTTCTAACATTTGGGAATCTATTCTCTATACAATTTAGCCAGGTATCCTAATTCGAATTCTACTTTCCTTCCCAGAAGTTATCAATACTGTTCTTTAAAAACATTTTAAAGCATATTTCTTTCTAAGGTATTCCAACGAAACCCGACTAATTATTTAGATATTTCTCATATTTAGTTTATTCAAATCTTATTAGAGTTAGGCACTTTTAGGGAGCTTTTGCTGGCTGGGGGGGGTGTAACAAGGGAGTATCTAATTTCAACAGATCCCCCCAAATCAATCCATGTGCCAATCACTTCATTCTTTTAAATATTTATGAAAACAGCCTCTTCACTTACTTCTATGGCACATTTGGAGATAGCAATAAGGAGATTTATACTTTTATGTGTCCTGCATCCATTTTAAGAGAGCCTTCTTGTTGAAAGGAAAAAAAAAGATCCCCCTTTTTAAGAGAGTTCAATCAATTCCGAAAACTCAAGTCCTATATTTTGCACTCAACATCCCAACTCCAGTTGTTTAATTTCCAATCCATGATCAGTTCTCTAACTGACTATTTAAAAGGTACGACAAGCTGCTTTTTTATTATTACCTTCTACAGTGGCACTTTAGCCTTTACCTAGAGAGATTTTTGCCAAGCTACATCTTTGACGTTAGAAAGGAGAAGCTTCGAGTGAAAGGCGTAACATTTCCTTGGTATATATTTTTCCACGGTCGGTTGCTCAGTTCTTACTCTGAGCTGAAGCAAGACATTTCCCAGGATGGTATTTATTTTTTGATTGGGGGGGGAGGGGCAGAAACCTTGCTCTGTTCACATTTTCTTACATCTACATTTGCTAGAGAAGTCGTGTTTTTTTTTCTTTCTTTCTAATCCCGGTCGTTTATTTTCTTTTTGTGGCAGGGAAAAGATTTCATCAGCAGCATTCCACACTCCTGCGTGCCCCTATATTTGGAAGAAGGGCTCTGTCCTTAAAAGAGCCATTTGTTTTTGGTTGAGGACATCTTTCTCCGAAGACTAGTTTTGAGGAGCGAGAGGGTCCCTCTTCCTGCTCCCTCACCAAATTAAGGAGAAGGGGAGTCCACCTTCCTTTCCTCTCAAACCCTGGGTTGGTGAGAGAAAGGAGCCCCCCAATTTTCCAGCCACCACTTTCCGAGTTCGCATTAAGAGGAGGCGGCTACTCCTCTCTTCCCCCCCCATAACCAACTTCTCCTAATAAGAGGGGAGGGTCGCTACCCCGCCCCTCTCCTGGCTCGAAGACCCACCTTGCGTCCCTGGTAGGCCTCGAAGGCTCGCAGGGCCGATTCAGTCAGCTTGACGTGGAAGACAGAGACTCGTGTGCCGCGGCCGAGGCGCCCGCAGGACAGCGCGTACCCCCTCTCAGCCAGTGCCGCCATCTTGGGAATCTCCGCGGCGGTGGCGGCGGAAGCCCCTGGGACACGCCCCCTCAACCATTATGGAGCAGAAACGCCCCTGTGTAACGTCATCTAACCGCGCGACGGCAGGCTTCAGCTGCCAAGTACGACGGGAAGTGTAGTGTACAACTTCTTTTTGATTGGCTTATGCTGTAGGCGCCCCCTTCTGGTACGTTTTTCAAACTCTCCATCATCGCTATTGCCGGGAACCGTAGCCGCAAACTGCGTAAGGATCACTTGCCGCTAAGGCATGCGGGGGGATGTAGTCTTTTGGGTTTTTGCAAAATGTTTCTCAATTTCACTTCTGAAGTGTTTTAAATTTAAGGCAACGCTTTTTACGGATTGGAGTGGCGGCTATGAGAAATGTTGCTTTTATAGATTTCAATTATATACAGGTCTTTTATGCAGAAAATCTCCTAAAGAATTTTGTGCCACTGCCTTAAAAGTAGGCAATGACGTTACCTTTAGTGGATGAAGTTCACGTCATTAGATGAATGGAACAAATTATTGTGCAAGAGGTAAGGGCTACTGCTGTAGAAAAAGAAAAATGTAGTGATGAGATCAACAAAGCATCTTTTTGCTCCCCTTAGACAACTTATAAGACTTTTAAATGAAAATGGTTCATAAACATATTCATGTATGATATGAAATGAGGTGTATATATTTACTGCACATAACATTTTCAAATATTCACAGAACGGTGGTGATGATTAATAAATTGTCATATTGAGCATTATGATTGCATTTTTTATACAAACGAGTTTTCAGTATTTGAAACTGACGATCAAATACTGCATTGACACATTTGACCCAAACAAATTGGTGAATACAATTTAAAGTTTTCAATAATATCCTTGAAGATGTGACTCCTGGGTAAATCCATAGTATAAAATAGATAAAAACTCACGATCACCAGGAGAGTAAAAAAGTTTAAAACTTTAATTTAAAACCAAGCTTTCGCTGGGAGCTCCCAACATCATCAGGGTTTCGTTCGGTCAGATACCCACACGGAATTCATTCCAACAAACTGTAGACGCGGGCCGAGGATCTTGCGCACTAACCGGGGTTGGTTAATCGGACACAGGATTAACAAGGATAGTGTGGACGCAAAACCAGAGGAAAGGGTGTAAATTTCCAACGAGAAAAACAAAGACACTGCAATCGAAATGACGGTGCTGAAGTTCCCAGGCAGTAAAGGGGAATGTATTGAAAAAGAAGAGAAGGGCAGTAGTAAGTACTTACAGGATTCCCACGCAACTCATGGGAAGACAGTGAATACGGGGGAGAACACCTTTAAGAGAAGGGAGGGAGTGAAGGGAACTTCAGCAGGCAGTAAAGCTAACGTCACAGAAACAAAAAGAGCAACCTTTAAATGTTTTTATCTATTTTATACAATTTAAAGTTTGCGTTGATCGAATGTTAATAACACTTTGATTAATAGGAAAGCCTTAAATTCTTACAAATACAATATTTATTTTACCCTATTGCAATTACTAGGATCTATATCTCTATAGAGAGCGGTGATAAACAACTACATTCCCACGCAAAGAATTCTGGGGAACGCCTCCCCTTTTCGCTGTTTTCTAGACAGAGGGGCGTGGTGACAGCGAAGACACACCATTGGTTAAACGCGCCTAACAAGAAGGCGTGGTTATTCAAATACACTTCTTGACATCAGCCGGCTGAGCCGGCTCTGTTTGGGCCACCGGATTTAGGCTGCTAAAATAGGAACTATCACTAGATGGCAGCAATCGCCCTGGGATAGAGGGTGAGGCGGCTACCGCTCCTTCTCTCGACTCTTAGCGTCGCACCTACAAGCTAAACGAGCTTTGCCATTCCATCCGGCAGGGAAAACTGACATGACCCGGAAGTTATCGCTGCCAATCGCCTCCCCTGCTGCTTAACCTTTTCGTTTGACTCCTTATAGCGCGAACCGCAAGGACTTCAGTTTCAAGAAAGAGCAAGTACGGGTGTTCGGGTCGGGACGGGGGCGGAGGGAGGTATTCAAGCGGAGGAAGGCAGCGACTCGGCGCCTCACGCGAGCGAAAACCGGCCGCTGCAGACTCAGGCTCCGCTCCGGCTTCTGCGGGATGCGGTGAGCCTGCGCTTCGAAAGGCAGCCCCGCCGAAGCCCGGGAGCGGCGGGGAATAAAGAGGCAGAGCGCACGCCCACCAGTCCTCTCTCTGCTCGGCCTCCTTAAAAGTCCCGGGAATAGATCGTTGCTTAGCCCCAAAGGTGCTTTTTTTCAAACGGCAACTGGACTTTCTTTGTTTTTTCCTGGAAGACGTTTCGCTTCCCGTCCAAGAAGCTTCTTCAGTTCTGAGCCAGAACTGAAGAAGCTTCTTGGATGGGAAGCGAAACGTCTTCCAGAAAAAAACAAAGAAAGTTCTGAGCCAGAACTGAAGAAGCTTCTTGGATGAGAAGCGAAAGGTCTTCCAGGAAAAAACAAAGTCCAGTTGAAACAAAAGCACCTCTGGACAACCGTGACCTGGATGACTGGGAATCTCCATAGACATTGTTGCTTAGTCTAGTTCAGGAGTCTCCAAACTTGGCAAGTTGAAGACTCGTGGAGTTCAACTCCCAGAATTCCCCCACCAGCATTTTAAGTTGCCACGGTTGAGAAACACCAGTCTAGATAACAGTAAGAAGCCCTCTGAACATGTACAGGGACTGCTTCTCTGTTGGTAGCCTTTGTGAAAGTACATTATTGCTGTTGATTAATGTGATGTACTGAAGGTGGTGTGATGAGGGTGGGACAGGTTGTGCGTCAACATTTCTCCATTCAGAGAATGTTTACTTCTTGAGCTTCTCCAGAAAAGCCCCTGGTGAATCCAGACCCTTAGGTTCTCAAGACAAAGGTAAATTGCCTTGTCTTCTTTTCTTGTCTCTCCAGAGAATTACTAAGAAATTCTTCCTCTTAGTAGTTCAGTTTATGGTTTATTGATTAGTCTATAATACCATATCAAATCAAATAAGGAAAAATAATACAGCATGTTGAAATATGAAAAATATTCACATAATAAGGTAAGATCATCCTCTTGGCAATTAACCCCAATCTGATCTAGATAGGAAGTTCTCAGTTGAATGGCTTTAACTATAGAGGTGGCAGTCTTTTTTTACTGTTCATGTTTTTTATATCTTGGATGAAATAAAATAATTATTGATGGGGTCCTAATAAGTTATCTGTTAGCAACTTTAAATGCTGTGCTCTGGCTGAAGCATTTAAATGGCAATCAGAGTAACAATGATGCCCTCTATTTGTAGTGTGCCACATACAAACGACCTCAACTTAGAGCCATTCAAAGTTAAAACCGCACTGAAAAAAGTGACTTAAGACTAGTCCACACACTTATGACTGTCACAGCATCCCACAGTCGTATGATCAAAATCTGGGTGCTTGGCAACTGGCATGTATTTACAGTGGTTGCAACATCCCCAGGTCACATGATCACCATTTGTAACTTTCCCACTAGGCTTCTGGCCAGCAAAGTCAATGGGGAAAACCAAATTTGCTTAATGACCAAGTTATTCACTTAACAATTGCAGTAATTGTAAAAAAGGTCATAAAATTGGATATAACTGCTTAACAACTACTTTAATATCAGAAATTCTGGTCCCAAATTCTGGTTGTCAGTTGAAGACTATCTGTATACATATCCTCTCTGGATAGAGTACTTATGAAATTAATTATGTTTTACCATAAAGTCAAGGAGCTCAATTTTTTCTCTGGTTAGAGCTGTTCCTTGGCCCTGTGTCACTATAGCCCTTAATAATGTTAATATTTAATTTAAAATATTTAAAATGAATGTTTTCAATCCACATAACATGAATGCAGTAATAGAAATACATTACAATCATGGCTAAGGGTAGGAACAGAATAATACCAATAATACCCGCCTGGACTACTGCAATGCTCTCTACATGGGGCTCCCCTTGAGGAGCACTCGGAGGCTCCAGTTAGTCCAGAATGCAGCCGCGCGGGCGGTGATGGGAGTGACTTGTCGCTCCCATGTAACGCCGCTGCTGCGCGAGCTGCACTGGCTGCCGGTGGCTTTCCGGGTGCGCTTCAAGGTGTTGATTATCATCTTTAAAGCGCGCCATGGCATCGGACCTGGTTATCTCCGAGACCGCCTTCTGCCACAGATTACCTCTCATCGGCCGATACGCTCCCACAGAGAGGGTCTCCTCAGGGTGCCGTC
>NW_015386393.1:3263044-3265033 GCF_001527695.2 Protobothrops mucrosquamatus
ACTGGCCTAAGGGGTATTTTAATTTGGTTTTAAAATAATTTTAAAAAGAAACGGCCAATAATGAATATTTCATTTTAATCATATTTTAAAATTAGTATTATTGTATTAGTTATCTGTTTTAACTGGCTGTAAGCCGCCCTGAGTCCGTTAGGAGAAGGGCGGGGTATAAATTTGATAAATAAATAAATAAATAAATAAATAAATAAATAAATAAATAAATAAAGTAATAAAGTAATAAAGTAATAAAGCCTTGCCTGATTTGCTATCTTTCTAAATGCAGGCAACAGGAACTCCCCCTTCTTTGGGAAGGGTGCCACGACTGAGGAGGCCCTACTCGGGTAGCCACTTGTTTGTTCGTAGGTAAGTAGGCTTCAAATTGGCTCTCAGAAAAGTAACCCAAATTCTGGAGGTGGCTTTACAGGTAACCTGGCAGTCAGTCGTGAAAGGATTAACGTGACCCTTTCTTTATCATTTTATATTAGTAGTGAAATGCTGTCAAGTTGGGTACTTCTGTGATCATGTGGACAAAGGCTCATCATTGTTGATCACTATTTTATAACTCATAGTTCTTCCAAAGACATTCCAGTAAACCCTTTGTTCGTATCCATACTTAATCCAAGGTCTTTTCCTTCTATGTTGTTTTTTAAAATTCTTGTGCTGTCAATTTTAAAATTTGCAGAAAGGAGGACATAGGCCAGGACCCAAAGAAACAGCATCATGTTTATTTAAATTGTCCCCATTAATTACTTACAACTTCGGGGTCACATGACTGACAATGGGGTTGCTTTCATAGGCACGTTTTATAGCCCTCTCTTTCCCTCTTTACACCTAGACTTACTGAGTTTAAGCATCAGCAAAGGAAGGTTAGAATAAGAAAATCCTTGTGCAATAACACAAGCAAAGCATATGCTAATCAACCTTGTAGGGCTGTCAAGCAAGAGAGGAATTCTTTATACCATTCACAGCGTAAGAGGAAAAGCAGAATAAAAAATTGACCTTTACAATATTTATTTTTTTGATTTCTCCTTTTCTCTTTCCCAGATTTCTGCTGTTGGTGCACAAAGCATGACCTCTCTCTTTTGGCAGCGTCGAATCTCGTCTGCTTTTTCCACCCCATGGCAACAGATTCTTAACTCCTTTTGGTCAGCAGAGTCTGGCAGTGCTTTCCAAAGCATTCCTAAGCCAGTTGTGCCCTGGAACTACCAGCAGATTCGTCCAAGAACCCGGGGCAATGAGTACCAGCCATCAAATATCAAGCGAAAGCACAAACATGGATGGATTCGACGTATCCGCACAGCTAAGGGGATTGAAGTGATCCTTCGAAGAATGCTGAAAGGCAGGAAATCTCTGAGTCATTAAAATTGATGCTGGTGAGACCCTTCAAACAAAGTTGGAAACTTGACACATTCGTTCTTTTTCTTGCTAGAAAATGCTACAATGTGGTATATAGTTCCACATGGCATCCTTTACACACGGGTGGTTATAGTGGTTCCTATTTGGGTTGTGAATCTAAAATTTCTCCAAGAAGGAATATAAACCTGTTTCAAACATCAAAATAAACATGTCCTTTTGTTTTGTTTTTTTAAAAAGAGTAAGATATAAATATTAAGTGTTGCTATTTTTCTGGAAATCTTTGTGCTCCTTCTATCATGTAACTGTTTTTTTTTGTTGTTGTCCAAATTTAGATCTTGGTTGTTATGGAAAATTCAGACATTCACAGCACAATACTATGGAGAAGTTTGTTTCTTGGAATGATGGTTGCATAGTTGTTTTACAAGAAAGAGGAACCTTGAATAATAATAATAATAATAATAAATTTAATTTATATGCCGCCCTTCTCCCAGCGGGACTCAGGGCGGCGCACAACATATTTAAAACAAAACATAAATACATTCCCCCCCGATAAAACCGAATTAAATCAAATTTTAAAGTTGTGTCTCTGTCAAATTGTTAAAAGATAAACCCCAAATAAAATCCTCCCTAGGTCAG
>NW_015386393.1:3266299-3320085 GCF_001527695.2 Protobothrops mucrosquamatus
CCCCCGAGCTGCCAGTACCAGCCAGGAGGGACATGGATCCAACAAACATGTGGTTGCATTGAGCCTCCCCAGGACCCTGTCCACGTCCTCGGGCGAAACAGAGTCAAACTCCTCCCATTCAACCGTCTCAAGGCCTGCTTCTGTCTCCTCCCCCTGGGCCGACCAGTCGGAGTCCAAGCCTTCTCGGATCCGCGCGACTAAGGGGAAAGCAAAGCTTTTTATAGAAGTTGAAGGCTACAAGGTGGGAAGTACTAAGGATCAGTTTGGGGGTAGTAGGCAGGTCCTTGTCTATGTACCTAGATTGTTAGATAAAGTGGCCTTTTCAGGACAAGTCTTGGGCAAGACCCTTGTTAAGGAGATGTAATGTTGAGATAATCAGGCTGAATGAGGATGGAATGTTAAGGAATTTCTCACCTTGCTACTACATATGTTGCAGTTCCCTTATTAAGGCTGTTCTTGGGGGATACTTGTGAGCTGATGAGAAAGCTTTTGTTTCATTTCGATGGGATTGCAGGGAGCAGGAAGGGTCAATTTGGGTCTGAGTGGATTAGGCAAAGAGAGGAATGGAGTTGACCCTAGTCACACCTAAAAGAGAGTGAGAAGGAATGCAGCCTCCATTTAGTTTTCTTAGATTTATTTTCTCCATTTACATGGGGACTTTTTTTGTAAAAATATTTAGAATGATGCATTTAAAATAAAAGGCAATTTTGAGAAGCAATTACAGCTGAGATGTAACTGTCTCCCTTATATAGCAGATTCTTTCCTCATTTGATGGTTTTATTTTTTTTTACACTGGCCTTCCTCCCAGAGTAGCTCTTATAATCATGACTTATCTATCTTTTTTGTAAAAATATCCAAAGCAGTTTACAACAAAATTAACACCAGGATTGCAACCTTGGCTCTTTTATGACTCGTGGACTTCAACTCCCAGAATTCCTGAGCCAGCATGGCTGGCTCAGGAATTCTGGAAGTTGAAGTCCACGAGTCATAAAAGAGCTAAGGTTGCCTACCCCTGTACTAGACAATCAAGCAATAAACAATACCCCAATCAAAGAACCACAAGGTCACACAACAGACAACAGCCTACTCAAAGATCCACCAAGAAGAAAACAACACTCTTACCACTCTTACTGACAAGGCAAGTCTCTCTGTATAAACAGAGGGCAAACCTTTCTCCCTTCTGCACTAAAGATGTTACCTAGTTTGGGTAATGAAACATCTGCAAGAAATCAACCAAGCTCAGAGAGCACCAAGGACTCCCAGTTCAATCCTGAGCTACAAATATTATCCTTATTGAAGAACCAACTCTGGAGAAGGCTCTAATGTTAGGAAAGCTGGTAGAGAGAAGAGATTGACCAGCAGGAAGGGAACAAACTCAGTTACAGTGGCAATGGGGGCACTGCTGGAAGGCCTGAAAGACCAAGTTAGGGATATAGATTATCATAGAGAATATGTCACTAAGAGGCAACACTGACTTAAAGGCATATATTCAATAAAGAATCCTCTAAGACAGGGTTATCAAACTGCTGGCCTGTGGGCCAGATGCATCATAGCGAAACTGTGCCCACCCCATTGCCGGCAATGGCAAAAAAAGTCGTGATACGTCACGGCACGTCATGTGACGTTGCGAGTTTGACACCCCTGCTCTATAAGACCTTGGAGCCTAAAGCCAACAACTTAAAATAGAAGCCAGATTCATTTAACAACCATGTTACTAACATAACAATTGCAGTGATTCTCTTAACAACTGTGGCAAGCAAGGTCATAAAATGGGGCAAAACTCACTTAACAGCTGTCTTGCTTAGCAACAAGCTTTGTGATAAATTGTGGTCATTAGTCAAGGAGTATCTAAGACAAGATGTGTGATCTGAAAAATACCTGCTCTGAAACATATTAACTGGAAAAGCGACTTATGGCCATTTTTCACACTTATGACCACTGTAATGGTCATAAGTGATCGCATGATCAAAATTCAGACACTTGACAATTGGCTCATATTTATGACGTTTGCAGTATCCTGGGGTAACATGATCACTTTCTGCAACTTTCTGACAAGCAAAATCAATGGGGAAAGCCAGATTCACTTAACAACCCTATTACTAACTTAACAACTTACCGACTGTCAAAAAAGGTCACGAAATTGGATAAAACTCACCTAACTGTCTCACTTAGCCACAGAAATTTTGGGCTGAATAAGTTGAGGATTACCTGCGTCTGCTGTTTTTGGTTCCCAATCTAATCTACAGTTCTGGGATTTCTAGTAGTAATCTAAGTGCTAACCAAGTCCATCCTTGCTTAGTTTTCTAAGAATAATCAAAATTGGCTACAGGCTGTTTATCTAGAAAAGTCTGCACACCTATGTAACTGCAATCAATAAAATATTATAAAGGCAAGTGTGATTAATCTCATTCTTCCTCCCCAAAGGCCTGGGTGAAAATAGGTGGCAATATATACCAATATGATAAGTAAATAACTTGTTACAAGATGCATCCTGGAATTGTGCAGTCTAAGTAGACAGACTGGAGAATAATAGCCCTTTCCCAGTTTCCTAGAAAATACGGTATTTTACCTATTGTCTGACTCTGAAAGTCCTTTCTAACTATCAGAATTCATAGCCATTGGTAAACTAAATTCTGTACGTGTTTCTAGTCCTGTTTTAAATCATCTAAACTGGTGGCCATTACCAAGCTCACTGCAACGTGTATCTGTAGAGTTAGATTTCAATATCTATTTTCAACAGTAATCAGAAAATGCCTCTGGAAATTGACAAGCCTGAACGGACCGCGAAAGACGCCTCCAGTTTTACCCAAATATATCCTTCAAATCCATTGAACTGCAACTCCCAGGCATCTCAAACGAGGCCCGCGATAAGCACTTAAGATTTGGGGAAGGTTGGGTTTAGGAAAAAGAACGATTCCCTTTCCTAGACGGACTACATTTCCCATGAAGCCACCGAGGAAGCCCATCTCATCCGGGGATTATTTCCGTCTTTTCTCCTTTCCCCTTCCGTAGTTCACCGGAGGGCGAGAGAGAGAGAGAGAGAAAGGGTGGGTACTCCTTTCGGAGCGACGTCGATATGAATCAATCGGAACTCAGTTTCCGCCATAAGCCGACCAATGGCCTTTCTGATGGGCGTCGCCGAGCAGGGAACCCAGGAGGAGGAGGAGGAGGAGGAGAAGGACGACGACGACGACGATGAGAAGTTGGTGAGGAGGTGCCTGGTGGGGGAAAATGGTAGGTGGGCACTCCCAACCCTAGATAGGGAAGCAGCCCCCCCGCCGGCTTTGCGTCCCCTCCCCTTCAGGGAGGAGGCAGGGCTCCCCGGGGGAGGGGGCGTGCCGGGTGGTGGTCTTAAACCGGGCGCAATGAGTGCCAGGCGCTGTGCAGGGGCGGGAGGATGCCGGGGGTGGGCCGGCCTGGGGCTCTCGGATGGGGAGGAAGGGCCGCCAGACGCCTGGCATGCGCCGAGAAGGTTTTTCAGGGAGGAGGGCCTTATCGGGGGGGGGCTGGTGCGTGGTTTGGGGTGCGTGCGTGAGGGCTTGGCCGGGACCCCACCATGGGAGGAGGCCTAGAGGAGTGTGTGTGTGTGTGTGTGTGTATGTAGGTATGTATGTATTTATGTATGTAGGTATGTAGGTAGGTAGGTAGGTAGGTAGGTATGTAGGTATGTAGGTATGTATGTATTTATGTATGTAGGTATGTAGGTATGTATGTATTTATGTATTTATGTATGTGGGTATGTATGTAGGTATGTATGTATTTATGTATGTATGTAGGTATGTATGTATTTATGTATGTAGGTATGTATGTATGTAGGTATGTATGTATTTATGTATGTATGTCGGTATGTATGTAGGTAGGTAGGTATGTATGTAGGTATGTAGGTATGTAGGTATGTATGTATGTAGGTATGTATGTAGGTTTCTGAGGGAGGGGGCTGGAAGGTTTGCCAGGAGGGCCCTGGAAACGCTTGAAGTGGGAAGATGGGGTTGCCGGGTGGGTGGGGTGGGGAGGTTAGATTTCAGCCGTGGATCAGGAAAGGTCCAGAGACCTTGCTTGGGTTGAACATCGCCCGGATAAGCTTAAGGAGGAGGTGTTCCTCCTCCAGCTTCCCTCTGCCTTTGGGGGTGACTGTGGGGAGGGGGAGCTTGTGGGGAGGCTCAGTACCCTCTGCTAGGCTACTGTACAGGTAGTCCTCGACTTACGACCTCAGTTGAGCCCCCACATTTTTGTGGTTAAGCGAAACATTTGTTAAGTGAGTTTTGCTCCATTTTACGACCCTTCTTGCCCCAGTTGTTAAGCGAATTGCTGCTAAGTGAATCTGGCTTTGTCATTGATTTTGCTGATCGGAAGGGCACAAAAGATGATCACGTGACCCCAGATCTTCCTAATTATGAGACCGTTGCCAAGTGTCTGAATTTTGATCACGTGACCATGAGGATGCTGCAATGGTCGTAAGTGTGAAAAACAGTCCTAAGTCACTCCAGCCATTGCAGCTTTGAACGGTCACCAAATGAGTTGTTGTAAGTCGAAGACTACCGGTACTTAATTCAGTCCCCAAACTAGGAAGCGCGTTTAGGCCATGGCATCCAACCCTGCTCAGTTCAGGAATCCAAATGAGAGCATCTCAGACTGTTGGCTGTCTAGACTCTGTTCAAAGTACAGATAGAGGACTCCGTTTTAGTACAGATAGAGGACTCCGTTTTAGCCTCAGGTTTTAAGAATATGGCTTTGATTACTGTTCCATTTGTGCTCCTTTCCCCTTGTCTATTATGGATGGAGAAAGGTTGGAGCCCCATGCTTATGCAAGTTAAGGAGTTACCTATCAGTATGAAACAGATGGCTTGTTTGTCCTATGTAGCACAGATTTATTTAGAGAGAGCTATAAAGATGGGAGATCAAAGGAAATTAGATGGTGAAAGGTAACTGCTAAAGGAAAAATTTCCATTTTTGAAAGGAAATATGCACTGCTGATTGCTAAAAATATGGTGTGGCCCATCTGGGATCAGAGGGGCATTACCTTAGATCTGGGAGATCTAGTTTACTTGCCTGTGATTGGAATTTCTTTTTTCTAGGCTGACTTTCTGAAAGGATTGCCAGTTTATAACAAAAGCAACTTCAGCCGATTCCATGCAGATTCTGTATGCAAAGCATCGGTAAGTATCTTTGTCCCTTTGGTTGTAAATTCATGAGAGTGGCATTCATAGCTGGCCAAAAGTTTTATGGCAATGCTGTAGGGTCCCTAGCTTAATCCCTTTTCGTTCTTTCTTGCAAAAAACCAACAGTTGATTCCAAAATGTGGGCATTTTCTTGATTCTTGGGGCTGGAGGTTTCCTGCAGATCAAGGATTATTTATATATTTAATTGATTAATATAGGTACCTATCTTGCAATAGTGACTCTGAGTGGCCAAACCAGGGTAAGAAAAACTCAATACAAATAAACAAGGTAATAAAAAACAGATAATGGCAATTGAGGACAACATGAATCAATAAATGCACATCAGTCTCAGAGACTTAATTATCCATGCCCATGTTTATACCCTGCATTATTTTTGTTAATGTATGCTGGCTAATCCTCGTCTTGAGTAGAGTTAGTAGTAGATGCTGATAGCAGAAAAATCTCTGAAAGATTTAATTTCGCAGATCTAATTCTATATGTGTTACAGGAAAGTGAAGAAAGGTGTATTAATAGCTGGTTACCTTTCGTTCCTTTTTCTAAATACTTTAAAAAAAATCCCACATGATAGGTTGTTACAATAAGAAAGAATTTGGTGATATTTTAAAGGATTAACTTATTTTTAAACTGTCATAGCTATAATCTTTTTGATAGTGGCTCCTTTTTCTTTCTGTGTGTTCATATAATTCATCTATTTTTGTAAATTCTGAATCTATATCAGTCTCATATTGCAATACATTAAAAAGAAAGAAAAACTCCCAAAAGAAAATATTAGTAAATTAATTACAACTGTTAGTCCTTGTTTAGCCACTGCCTTGTTTAGCAGTTGTTCACAGTCACAGTGGAGATGGAAAAGTAACTTTGTGACCAGTCCTCGCATTTTTGGCCTTTGCAGGTCTATAAAGCAAAAAAAAAAAGCTGAGAATAGGTGCAGGTTTGTGGTTTTATTTAGTGACCACTTTGCTTAAAGACCGAGTTGCCGGTTCCCATTGTTGCTAAATGAAGGCTACTTGTAATAGAACTTGGATAAAGGGTATTTCAGAGGGGCGGCATGATAGCTCAGCAGTTAAAGATGCTGACTTTGTCAGCTGGAAAGCTGACAGCAGGGATTTGAGACCCGCGCGACACGCAAAGGAGTGAGCTATTGTTACTTATCCCAGCTCCTGCACACATAGCAGTTCAAAAGCATGCAAGCAGATCAATAGGTACCATTTTGATGGGAAAGTAACAGCATTCTGTGTGCTTCAGTATATAGTCATGCTGGCCACACGACCACTGAAGTGTCTTTGGACAATGTTGGCTCCCTTAGCTAAGAAACAGAGGTGAGAATTGCCGTTTTACAGTCAGAAATGACTAGAAAGGGGAAACCGTTAGCTAAAATGTGTTTCATACTTCTAGATAACAGGTGAATGGAAGTAGAACTTTTGATGGAGTTGATCAGGGGAGTAGCAGAAGAAAACTGTACTTGACACAGGCTAAAATCTTGAATTTCTATCAATCTGGAATTTTCCATCCAGGTACAATGGGTCAGAACACTTTCCAGTAGAAAGATACTGTTAAATATTTTAAGCAATTTGTCACTGTCCAACAGTCTGCTTCAAACGTGTTTAAAGAAAAAGAAAAATGTGAGAAAGAAAAGGAAGAAAATAAGGTAGTCCTCAGTGCACTACAAGTAAGCCCCAAATTTCCATTGCTAAGCAAGACAGTTGTTAAGTGAGTTTTGCCTCCTATTATGAATTTTCTTGCCACAGTTGTTAAGTGAAACGTTGCAGTTGTTAAATTAAGTGAATTTGGCTTCTCCATTGACTTTGCTTGTCAGAATGTCACAAAAGGGGATCACATGATCCCAGGACATTGCAACCGTCATAAGTACATGCCAGTTGCCAAGTGTCCGAATTGTGATCACGTGACTGTGGGGATGCTGCAGTGGTCATAAGTGTGAAAAACAATCATAACTTTTTTAGTGCCACTGGAACTTCGAACATTCACTACAGGAATGGTTGTAAGTGGAGGATTATCTGTATATGTAACAAAACAAATGAATGCTTTTGTTATATGGAACAAAACTATTGAATGCCTTTCTTCAACAGTCAGGCCAGGTCTTACTTTAACTATCTAGAAGAGGGGTATGCAACCTTGACAACTTTTAAGACTTGTGGACTTCAGCTCCCAGAATTCCTCAGCCAGAATTCTGGGAGCTGAAGTCCATAAGTCTTAAAGTTGTCAAGGTTGCAGATCCCTGATCTAGAACAGTGATGGCAGACTTTTGGGGGTTGGTATGTCAAAAATTCAGGAAATACCTAACTTGACTCTGCTGGTGTGCTGCACACACACACACACCCCACCCTGAAGAAAAGAGAAATAATTCTCTACATATTCATTTATTTAGCAAAAAATACAGTCCTGTCGTGTGTGGTCCCCAGGAATTAGCCTTACTTTCTAGATGGTGTTCCCTTTGCCCCTGCGGCTTACTCAACTCCAGATTGCACAAGACCTTTGTTTTTGAAGCGGCTTTAGAAAAATGTTCTTCCAGGTCCTGTGCAGCCTGTGAAAATTGTGCGAAAGTACACCCCATTCTCACGTAATTTTTGGAGGCGGCACAAGAACACGGTCCTCTTATGTGACTTCTGGAGGGTTTGAAAGCCACAAGAGAGCACAACCTATTCTTGTGCAGCCTTCGAAAATCGCTTGAGAATGGGGCCTGCTTTTGAGAATAGTTGTCGGGTGTTTAGTGCATGTTGGTGTGTCACCAAAAACATTGTGGCAATGTCACCTTTGATATGTATATCGTAGGTTTGCCATCGCTGATCTAGAAGCAGAGTCTGTTTAACTTCCATAGTTGTCCAATGCTGTTGAGAGACTGTGGTGGTGATTAAGGTATTGGATTAGAAACAGGGAACCCAGATTTTTGTTCATTCTTAGTGATGGAAGCCCACTAAGTAACTGAGTCAGTCATTTTCTTAAGCTAGCAGGGACAGGGAGGACAGTGGTATATACCTTGCCTTTTGCTCTCTTGTATGAGAAGTGGGATATACATCTAATAAATACATTAAACGGTCAACCTATACTTATTTGGGAGCAAAGGAATAGCTTTCTGAATCTAACTGGGACCTGACAGATTCTGCACCCTTTGGAGAATTCCAGCAAATAATAAGCATTAAGTCAGCTTTCATTAGGACATGATGTCGGATGATCTGTTTGGAAAGTTATCTTTTTCTTATTTTATAAAAAAATATTCAATTACAATTGCAGTTTAAATGCTTAACAATAAGGGGACTGAACAGCCTCTTACACACAACATAACTTTTTATTTTTTTAAAAAAAAATTATTTACAGAACAGAAGACCTTCAGTTTATCTTCCAACACGGGAATATCCATCAGAACAGAGTAAGTCCCTATTCCTGCTTTTGTTATTCCTGCCCACTGTCCATGGAAACTTGTTACTGTATATGTATAAAGGAAATTTGTGTATTTTATATGTCTAAACAATTAAAAATATAGGTAACTTGTACCTTTTTATACAGAGTCAGATCAAAACTTCAGTTTTTAATCCAGAACTCTTCTGAAATAGTTGATTCTTCTTTCAACCTTATAGTTATGTTGAAACATAGATAGTTCATTACAATCTATTATTTAGCAGTATGAGATAGATTTGGATTGCATATAGAAGCGTTATTTTACTATTTCTTTGCTAGAAATACGTTTATATGATCTTTATGAAATTGGATATGCTAAATATGCATAAATATGGAAAAACTTTCTGTAAAAGACAGAAAATGCATAAAATAGGCAGTTGACACCAACCATCTTAATTGGGTTAAAATTATGGGATAGAATTAGGATTATTTCAACCTTGTGCAGCCTTACATGAACAAGATATAAGAAATTCAAGGATGTGTCATCAGTACCTGCTGTCAATTCTTTGTATATCTTCTAAGTTAAATCATCCATATCTATATCTATATAGCCGTGGTGGGCCAGTGATTAGAATGCAGTATTGCAGGCTAATTCTGCTGACTGCCAGGAGTTTGATTCTCACCAGCTCAAGGTTGACTCAACCTTCCATCTTTCCGCGGTCAGTAAAATGACCAGATTGTTGGAGGCAATATGCTGACTTTGTAAACTGCTTAGAGAGGGCTGTAAAGCACTGTGAAGCAGTATAAAAGTCTAAGTGCTATTGCTATATACTACTGAAACTCTTGCGTCTGTAACCTTTAACCGGGCAAAACAGTGCATCACTGAGCAACCATTTTTGAACAAAGGCCTCTCAACTAGGTTACCTTATAGAATGTGTCCCAAATCCAGGAACTGTGACTTGTGTGGGATTGAAATTTGGCAAATTTGTGGTCGCTTCAATACTGCTGTGATGCCATGCAACCATCCAAAGCTTTTGTAGCAATAGCAACAGCACTTAAACTTAGATACCGCTTCACAGTGCTTTTACAGCCCTCTTTAAGTAGTTTACAGAGTCAGCATCTTGCCCGCAACAATCTGGGTCCTCTTACCGACCGCGGAATGATGGAAGGCTGAATCAACCTTGAGCTGGTGAGGATCGAACCCCTGGCAGTCACCAGAATTAGCCTGCAATACTGCAGTCCTCATTTTACTGACCTTGGAAGGATGGAAGGCTGAATCAACCTCGAGCCGGTCAGGATTGAACTCCTGGCTGTGGGCAAAGTCAGCCTGCAACACAGCATTGTAACCACTGCGCCATCACAGCGCAGTCCCCCCAGTCTGCTGGAGTCTGAGTAGATCAGTCCACTATTGGTTGCCAGAAGTTGGTCAGCTACATCAAGCCTCCAGGATGTTAATCTCTTTTTCTGTTTCTGAAATGATGACCCAACTGGTCACGGGTTGTTTAGTCTTCTTATAAATTAGTCCAGAGTTTTCAAGCTACATCACTTAAGCTGGGGTATGTCAAAGGACTGCAGCAAGAGGACCATATCAAAAAATGGGTGCACTGTCAGTTTTAAAATATTACATTGTATTTTAGAATGCACAGATCAGTTGATTTTTATTTAACAGTGTGACTCAATGTGGGGGCTGGATGCAGCTCCTGGGCTAGTAGAGATGAGTAAGATGGACCTTAGGGGTCCTGGAGCCTATTTGTCATTAAGTCTTGCATGAGTATTTTTTTATTGATCCTCATGATTTATTTTTTAAAACACCAGCATTCTCTTATTCAATTTTCTAATGCTACCCCCCGCCCTGAGTTGCTCCAGCAAAATATTATTTCATTGATAGTATTGAAATTTGCCAAAATATCAAGATGGATGTCCAGCATGACTGACTTTCTCACAGCACAAAATCACTAGACTGGGCATGGCCATTTTAGCCAACCTCCTCAAGCCTAGTACTATAATTCACATTAAAGCAAAACAAATGGCTGCTGAGCCTAAGAGAAACTTGGCAGTTCTATTAATAATGAATAGAATAGAATAGAATAGAATAGAATAGAATAGAATAGAATATTTGGAAGAGACCTTGGAGGTCTTCTAGTCCAGTGGTTCTCAACCTTTTTAATGCCGCGACCCCCAACTGGTCGTAAGTCGAGGACTAAACCGGTCGTAAGTTGAGGACTAAACCGGTCGTACGTCAAGGACTACCCAACCGGTCGTAAGTCGAGGACGTTCCCTGCCCGGGAGTGCCACGCATGCGTGGTTCCGCCCCCTGCGCTGGCCGAGGCGTAGCTGGCAAGCGGCAGAGACGGAGCAGGCCGACCACCAGCTGGCCCAGCTCAAGGGAGGTAAGGCACCCGCCAGAAAAGGGGGGGAAAATGGCGGACAGCCTTGCTTGGTGACCCCTGTGAAATGGTCGATCGACCCCAAATGGGGTCACGACCCATAGGTTGAGAACCGCTGTTCTAGTCCAACCCCCTGCTCAGACAGGAAACCCTATACCAGTGATGGCAAACCTTTTAGAGACCGAGTGCCCAAACCGCAACCCCAAACCCACTTATTTATCGCAAAGTGCCAGGGCCGCATCAGCATTGTGGTGCCCTCATGGGGGGGGGCAGGGAGGTGCCTCTTAGTGCCGCCTCTGGCACGCAAAAATGGGCCACCGTGCTGCAAGGCACAAAAATGGCCATGCCGTGGGGTGCAAATACAAGACGCTGCACTATGCAAAAACGGGGCAGGGCTAGTGAGTATCACGCAGGCACTAGCCTCGCCCCATTTGCAGTACGTGTGTGCTCGCGGCCCCGTGCACGCATGCAAAATGCTTCCCCCTCCCTTTTCTTCCAGTCCACCAATCAACAATGGTTGGTGACCTCTGCTCTACCACCTCTACTCGAGCTTGCTAGTTGGCCGCTTCACCTGCTTTGTGCTGGGCGGGGCTCCTGCTCCGGGCGGCAGTGATGGCCTGAGGCACCTGCTGCTGGTGGTGCGTGCCAACAGAGAGGGCTCTGAGTGCCGCCTCTGGCACGCATGCCATAGGTTCGCTACCACTGCCCTATACCATTTCAGACAAATGGCTGTCCAGTCTCTTCTTAAAAACTTCCAGTGTTGGAGCATTCACCGCTTCTGGAGGCAGGTTGTTCCACCGGTTAATTGTTCTAACTGTCAGGAAGTTTCTCCTTAGTTCTAGGTTGCTTCTCTCCTTGATTAGTTTCCATCCGTTGCTTCTCGTCCTGCCTTCAGGCGCTTTGGAGAATAGCTTGACTCCCTCTTCTTTGTGGCAGCCCCTGAGATATTGGAACACTGCTATCCTGTCGCCCCTAGTCCTTCTTTTCACTAGGCTAACAAGGTCTGTCACCAAAATGGCAACATAACTTGTCATAGAAACTTGTGGATAAGCCAAGAGTTTTAGCTGCTAAAATACATCCCCAAAATTGGCTTCGGCTTATGTTTTAGCCACCAGGCCCCTGATCATTTTTGTTGCTCTTCTCTGCACTCTTTCTAGAGTCTCAACATCTTTTTTTACATCGTGGTGATGTTTAGTTTAGTTGGTAAACTCTTATTTGTAGAAAATATTTTCTAAAAATGTTTCTGTGATTTACAGCCATTATTCCTTGACTTCTTTTTCTTCCCCTTTGGGGTGATAAAAACAGAACTGTGACACCTTCTCATTTACCTCTTCCATTTCTTTCTGAAGGTGAAATATAATAATTTCCTTCAGTCTCTTTTCATGAAACTTAATTTTCAGTTCCCTGATCATCCTTGTAACCCTTTTTTGATCCAGTTTGTCTGGATAGGGATGTGCAGGAAATGAAAAAAAAATGCTTTACTTCAAATCTGCACATTTAATCTTACTGTAGAACAGGGGTAGGCAACCTTGGCTCTTTTATGACTCGTGGACTTCAACTCCCAGAATTCCTGAGCCAGAATGGTTGGCTCAGGAATTCTGGGAGTTGAAGTCCACAAATCAGAAAAGAGCCAAGGTTGCCGACCTCTGCTGTAGAAGTTTGGCCGAAGCATTTAGGATCAACTTCAGTTATCCAAAGTAAAACCTGCAGGCATTTTGGAAGTAGTTTTACAGGATGAGTACAGCTGGATTGGTGCTCCCCATTTGTTTTCCCAAGTGTCCATGTGCTGTTCACCTGCCTCCCCCCAATTTTATCTCAACTGTCACCTCTGATTTGATACATAATTATAGCACCGTTTTTATAACTTGCCTAACTGAAAAGATTTTGAGCGGGTTGCAATAAGTTAAAATTATTAAAATATCAATTAAGAAGCAACAATAACAATAGAGTAGATCACTCATCAGTTTCCCCCCCCCCAGCCTTTTCTATCCCTTTCCTCCTCCTCCTCCTCATCTGCCACCTATATCTGCATTAACTCTGTTACCAAGGAAAATTCTTAAGCATGGCTTTCCTCTTATTTGTTTATAAAATGTATAGGCCGCCCATCTTACCTCAAGGTAATTCTGGGCAGTTTACAATCATAAAAGATAAAAAAAAACCTACATAAACTAAAAACATAGATAAGCTAATACAAAAGCCAAACACTGCGGTCCAATTAGAAGATGGGGGGGGCAGAGCAGGATGGCAAGGGAAGTGGAATCTGTTGCTAATCAATCAACCACCTCCACTGTGACCCTCTCCCATTGGAGCTCCAAGCCAACCAGCACAGCCATGGCTTTTAGGCTATTATGGCAGGTCGGGAGGGTTGAAGCTGACCTCACTCTTGGGGGCAAGATGCTCCACAGGGCAGGTGCGACAGCAGAGAAGGCTCTTCTGGACCCCGCAAGCTGGAATAATTAGGCTGATGGCCCCCACAGCATACTTCTTGCTCTTAGTAACCCATTCACTGCAGCACTTCTGCCCAGCACAACTGCATTGTTAGTCTACATTTGCAAGATATAAAGACTGAAGTGTCTAAACCAGTGATGGCGAACCTTTTAGAGACCGAGTGCCCAAAAACTGGCCCCGGCCCCGCTCCACCTCTCTGCTCTGCCCCGCTCTGCTCCTCCATCCCCCGCCCCGCCCGCCCAGAAGACCACTCACCGCCTCCAGGGCCCGCCGCACATCGCCCAGGCAGCCCAGCAGCGCTATGGCGGCCACACCCTCTGCCCGCGTCCTGCAGCATCAACTGCATGATGGGGCGTGAGGGCAGAGTCTTGTCTACGCTGCCTGGCTGCCATGTCCTTGGCTGCGCTGCTCCATGTGGGCCGTGCTTGAGGGCGACTCTCCTTCAGGGGAGCTGCTGGAGAAAAGGGGGTCGCGGGGGGAGGCGAGGCTGGGGCAACGACACGTGTGCCCACAGAGAGGGCTCCGAGTGCCGCCTCTGGCACCCGTGCCATAGGTTCGCCACCACTGGTCTAAACACTCGTGGCATGAGCCATTCATAACTAGCTACTTCATGCGCAAATCATTTTGACGATCCTTACTATTTATTTTTTAGAAGCCATATATGTGGTCAGTAAGGCAGAGGTCTCCAACCTTGGCAAGTTTAAGACTTGTGGATTTCAACTCTCAGAATTCCCCCGCCAGCTATGCTGGCTGAGGAATTCTGGGACTTGAAGTCCACAAGTTTTAAAGTTGCCAAGATTGGAGACCCCCTGCTGTAAGGCGCTCGGTGCCGTTCTGCTGCCACAAATCACATCTCCAAAGGTGCCTGGGATTAAGTGGCCACCATCTTCTCCAAGCCCTGACTCCAAAAATAGCAAGTGATTGTTGTTGAGTAAGTTGAGGCAGTGCTCTAGTGCGAAAGGTACATTCTGCATCTTGAAACTCGTAGGCACAGATTATATTCTTTGAGGCTTTTGTGTACAGGGTGAGACATCATCTGAAAATGTCTCTCAGTCCTTCAAAGTAGACTAGGTCAGGAAATAGACACCACGAGAAATACTGGTTTGTATGTATGTGTCTCAACCATGTTGATGTAGGCTATGATAATAGAAACGCAGCTGGTCCGAGAACAGTGGATAATTTTGATTTCAGTTGATTGTTCACTGTCAGTTACGGATAATAAAAGAGCTAGTTTGGTCTAGTGGTTAATACACCAAGCTAGAAACCGAGAAATTGTGAGTTTTAGTCTCGCCTTAGGCACAAAACAGCTGGGTGACCTTGGGCCAGTCATGACTCTCAGCCCTAAGAAGCAGACAATGGCAAACCGCTTCTGAAATCTTGCTAAGAAAACCCAAGGGATTTATCTAGGGCAGTCATCAGGAGTCAAGACTGATTCACACATATAGACACAAATGCTTGCCAGTGTTTTTCCTTCCCTCTCTCTTATGCCCAAGAGAGTGAGCCAATTTTGAATTTCTTTCTTGCCTCTCCTTGTCTTTTTGAGTAAGCTTATATTTTTCTAATAGCTGCCATGTACTTTCTTCAAGACTATCTCTGTACAGCTCCCCAGAGGCCTTATGTGGATAAGAGAATGATCTGGACGTTTCCACGAGCCATGCAGCAAATACAGTATGAAGATCATAGTGCTTTTTTGTCCTCAGAGTACCTTATAAACCAGATTCCAGTTTAAATTTCACTGTGAAGGTCTATTTTTCAAACTCTGCTGAGCAATTGCTTTATGCAGTGGAGGCAGAAAGAACTGTTTTGAAGCCATAATCGTACATGTGCCGTTGCACATCTTGGGTTCTATTTAGAGTGAGCATTATACCTTCTCTGCTCTTAACTCTTCTCCTGCCCTCTTTTGAAGCTTGTTCTTGAGTAAACCTGGAAGCAGGCTGCATCTACAACACACAAGAGCACTCTTGAGAATGGCATCCCATCCTATCATCCTAAGGTGGTATGATGGGATGCTCTGAGGCAAGGGTTCCCAACCCCCGGTCCATGGACTGGTACCAGGCCGTGGCATGCCAGCAACCAGTACCGGTCCATGGACCGGGGGTTGGGGACCCCTCCCTCAGAGCATCCCATCCTATCACCTTAGGATGATAGGATGGGATGCAACCGGTCCACACAAACAAGCAAAGCCCCATCCGTGGGATGCAGGCAGCACACAAAACCACACACACACCATCTGGTCCGTGGCAAAACCTCTCTCCATGGAACCTGTCCCTGATGCCCAAAAGGTGGGGCCTCTGCTCTGAGGGGAATCCAGGTAGTCCTCAACTTACAACAGTTCATTTAGTAACCGTTCAGTTACAACAGTACTGAAAAAAAGTGACTTATGACCGTTTTTCACACTTAATGACCGTTGCAGCATCCTCATGGTCACATGATCAAAATTCAGATGTTTGGCAACTGACTCGTGTTTATGATGGCTGCACTATGCCTGGGGTCACGTGATCCCCTTTGGCGACCCCCTGACAAGCAAAGTCAGCGAGGGAACAACTGTGGCAAGAAAAGTCATAAAATGGATCCTGGCACACTGCAACTGTTGTAAATACATGCCCGTTGCCAAGCGCCTGAATTTTGATCATCTGACCCTGGGGATGCTGCAATGACCATAAATCACCTTTTTTCAGTGCCTTTGTAATTTTGAATGGCCACTCAATGAACAACTGTAAGTCCTGTATAGCCAAAGCCAGGGATCTTCAAACTTGGCCACTTTAAGACTTGTGGACTTCAACTCCCAGAATTCCCCAGCCAGCCAACTGGACTTCCCCAGTTGAAGTCCACAAGTCCTGGCTTTGACTATACAGGACTTTCAGCATGGCTGGCTGGGGAATTCTGGGAGTTGAAGTCCACAAGTCTTAAAGTGGCCAAGTTTGAGGACTCCTGGTCAAAGCATTCCAGTCCTGAAGTCATTTCTAATGTATGTGATATTACCTCAGAATTAGGTCGGGGTGGCCATTTTGGGGGTTGGGCCGTTTCTGGTATACTTGGATCGGTAATATATATCTTTCGGGACCAAATGGAGGCCAGCCAGATTCAGAAATTCTTGACGAATTCCAACAGGTGACAGGTTTTAGATAGCTTTCCTTAGGACTGGATGCCCTGAATCTAAATTGGGATTACTACTCTTAGAATTCCTAAGCAGCCCGGAAAGTTTGTGTTCGATTGTTCACAGGAAATGACTCGATAGTATATTTCCTTTCCACTCTTCTGAAAGAAGGAACAAGCTCCCTCTTTCTTGTGCCCAGCCTCAATCCATTGGGCAAAATGGCAAAGGGAGCAAAGATTCCTTCCCAGGCTCTGTAGAGAAGGCAGGAACGGGAGAAGTAAAATCCATCTGAAAAAGCCCTCCAAAATTGGATTATCTGAGCTCTCTTGCTTGGGAAGCCAGTACACATCTGCAATTGTTGTGCCTTAATGCCCTGTAGCTTCACTAAAGCTAAGAAAGAATAGCATCTGGAGCAAAAAATAGCAACACACGGTAGCCTTAAACTGGGCTTCAGCAACAGGGAGAGCTACAAGTGAGGGGAGGCGGCTGTGGTCCGTGGGAGTAGGTAGCAGGCAGTAGGTCAGGATTCTTGGTCATCTGATTCTCAGCTACCTTGAATGTCGAGCGGTGGTGTCAACACCCTTGCCTGAATTGTTTGGAAGTTTCCCCTCCTCCCCACGTGTCATGTGCAGATGCACAGGGTTATGGTATTATAATAGGCCAGATGTTGGGGACAAACAATAAGCAAGATATTTATTGTACGCCTTTGTCGATGGGTTTCTCGCCAAGACATCTGGTTGATAAACAACCAGTGGGATTAGACGCAGGGGTAGGCAACCTTGGCTCTTTTATGACTCGTGGACTTCAACTCTCAGAATTCCTGAGCCAGCCATGCTGAGGGGAAAGGGAGAGGTTTCCAAGCTGAGCCAGGCTGGCTCAGGAATTCTGGGAGTTGAAGTCCAAGAGTCATAAAAGAGCCAAGGTTGCCTACCCCTGCACTAGAGAGAAGGAGCTTTGGTTTAAACTAGGAGATTTATATTTTGCCTATTTTTTTGTAAAACTCAAAGGAGTGTATATAGTGCTGCTGCCTCCTGTTTCCTTCCTTCCTTCCTTCCTTCCTTCCTTCCTTCCTTCCTTCCCTCCCTCCCTCCCTCCCTCCCTCCCTCCTTTCCGCATAAGAACCACCCTGCAAGGTGGGTTGGACTGAGAGAATCACTGGCCCCAAATCACCCAAGCTGGCTTTCATGCTTAGGAGAGGACCAAACTCCTCGTTTCTAGGACAACCCTTTAACCCAGCGGTTCCCAACCTTTTCTATACCCCGCACCCCTAGAATGCTTCTGATATATTCTCGCACCCCTTACAAAAATTCAAAATAACGGCAACGGATTATGCATATAACACTATAATTTTGAAAGCCCAAGTTTTCGCACCCCCTAGAATATCGTCTCACACCTCTGGTTGGGAACCCCTGCCTTAACCACTATAACAAACCAGTTCTCATTGTAACATTGGGCACTAAATGAATGGTTGTTAAGTTGAGGACTACCTGTAGTTTCATTATTTAGTCCTGAATAAGGCTAAAGGCCTCCTACTCCTGATGGAACCAGTTGTTCTGTAGCCAGAATTGCACCTTCCCTGATTTATACAAGCCACTTAAGATCCTGTGGAAATCATTTTCTTTTGGCTGGAGATACGATCTCCAGGGATCAAACCTGTGACTTTCTGCATGTGAAATGTGAGCTGTCCCCGCTGAGTGACAGCTCCTCTCTGCGTTTGGTTTAAGCTCTCTGTCTCCAAGCAGGCAGCCTCCCTCTCCCATAACCCTGCAGTCAGCAAAATCCAGAACCCTGCAGTGCTTTCTTGTGGATTTGTTTCATTCTGTACTGATCAGTTTTTTTCCTTGCCTTTCTTCAACAGTAATTGTCACAGAAAAGACAAATATACTCTTGCGTTACCTACATCAGCAGTGGGACAAAAAGGTAGGGGTTTTGTGAAAATTGTTGCCAAGTACCATTGTGTGTGTGTGTGTGTGTGTGTGTGTGTGAGAAACAGTATAGGGAGGACAGCGGATTAAAAACAACTTATAGATCCATAACTCTAGTGCAGTGATGGTGAACCTTTTAGAGACCGAGTGCCCAAACTGCAACCCAAAACCCACTTATTTGTCACTGGGTGCCAGGTGGGTGTGGCCCACTGGGTGGGCGTGACTGTGGTGGTCATGGCAGACTGGGTGGGTGTGGCCAAGGTGGGCATGATCACCTCGATGTTGCTCACGGGGAGGGACGCATGTGGGGGCAGGGTTGGGGGCGATCCAGGGGGTCTCTGGCAGGTGGGGCGGTGGGCAGGAGGCTTGTCCTGTGGGGTGAGGCGAGGCAGGGCGGGAGTGCCATTGTCACAGGGCAAGGTGAGGCAGGGGCCGGGGCGACTGCTGCCTGACACCATTGGCCCCCCCACACAGAGGCCAGTGAGCGCATGGGTGCTGGGATACATCAGGCCATGTGGGACCTCGGCGAGTTAGCGGGCGGCTGGCTGAGGAGGGACGGTTGCCATCTCCGGGGCATGCCGCGCGTGCCCACAGAGAGGGCTCTGAGTGCCGCCTCTGGCACGCGTGCCATAGGATCGCCACCACTGCTCTAGTGGAATCTCACTTGGGATAGATCAGGGGTAGGCAACCTTGGCTCTTTTATGACTCGTGGACTTCAATTCCCAGAATTCCTGAGCCAGCATAGTCCACGAGTCATAAAAGAGCCGAGGTTGCCTACCCCTGGGATAGATAATAAGCGGCTTCTGGCAGTACCACTTTTTGCTTGCTTGTTTGCCCTGTTAGAAGTCTGCTGGAAGCAAAATTGGTATCTGATGTTTGCTTTGGGAGAGAATCCAACTTCAAAAAACCCCGAGAAAAGACTTGGGGACTTGAAGCAAGAGGGAGTCAAGCAAATCTAATTTTTCTTGTCTTTTTTTCTCCCCCCCCCCCCTCCTGTTAGAATGCAGCAAAGAAAAGAGATCCTGAGCAAGTGGAAATAGAAGGTGAAAACTCTGCCCCACCTCGCAAAATTGCCCGGACAGACAGCCAAGATATGAATGAGGACACTTAAAATTCTCTCCAGTCTTCTGTGTTAAAATTTACAGGCGCTTCCTGTGTGGGTTTTATTTTTTTTCTGTGTGTCTTTTAGTGTGTACACAGGCACGCACATGTACATACACACACATGCACACTTCCGTCAGCCCTCTGCCTTCTTCCCTGTCTCTTCCTCCCGCCCTCCATCATGCAGCCTATCCCGTTTCTGACTTTGTAGAAGCCAATTGTATTTATTTTTGGGGTGGGGGGGGAGGTTTCTTTTTCCATTTTTGTTTTGTATTATTTATGCGTGCGCTCGCTCGCGCTCTCATGTTCAGAGTCAGAAAATAATGATGTTTAATCTGTGATCAGTGCTTTTTTTAAAAAAAAAATGAAAAAAAATTCCACTTTTGTGGCTACCCCTTCTTTTTGAAAAATGAGCTGACCTCTCGAGAGAGAGCTCAGTTCATGCTGACGGCACCCCCTCCCCATTGTGTCCTCTGTTCATATTATTGAGAATTTCCATCTCACAATTACTGTACAACTACCCAGTGTGTGTCATGACTTACATTTGTTTCGATAACAGGAGGAACTCGCAAGGGGTGGGTGGGCTTTCTTCTTACCCATCCTTCTCCAGGTGTGTTCCTACTTGCATACCATTTTCTGTTCTCCAGCAACGGTGGGGGGGATCAGGTTGTTTGCGGTGGTCTCTCTGCACCTGATGATCTCTGGCGAAGATTGTACCCAGTTTGCTGGCAAATGTTGTGTTATCATGTTACCTTCTTTGGCCTGCCTCCTCCTCCTCCCCCACCCCACCCTCTGGCTCCCCCTCACCCCAGGAAACTCATTAGCACATCGGTCATAGATTGCAAGCAAAAACCCACTTGGGCTTGCCCGGCATCTCTTTTGCACCACTCTTTGGATGGACCAGTTCTGTGCAACTTTTCAAGTAGAATAAAGCGGGATATTTCTCATCACTTTGGACGAGTTCTTGTTTTTTAAAAAAAACAACTCTATTAGAAACTCCAGGGCAAGGGTGAGCAACATCCGCCCTCTAGAGCTGCCTGCAGTTCTGAGATTAGTTGCAAACCCCTTGTGCAAGAAATCAGCTCCCTGGTAAAGGGGTCAGTGTCCTGTCCTCCAGCCAGCTGCTTGAAAGAGAGAGGTGTGTGTGTTAAGAGTACATGCATCTGTTGGATGTTGGATTTCAAGATCAGCCTCCAAGTGTTGATTTTGAAAATGATTGAAATCTGATTTGAAGTTGGAAACACTCTTGGTAAGAGTGGTATAGTGCAGACTACTCATTCTAAGGTTGGAATGTCTTTAAGGTCAAAATAATTATAAATAATTCTGCACGCTTCTAGTCCCCACTTTTTTAAATAGCTCTGGACCCAACCACTCCTTCATCCTGTTCCATGGCCCACAACAGTTTTTATCCAGAGGGAACATAGATTTGAAAGCAGAACGGTTTCCTACCCCACTTTTGTGCAATGAGGTGCTTTAACATTTTAAGCCAAGGTGGCATGAGATGCCTTATTCTAAGTAATTGTCTATTGGGCTACAGTCACCTCTTCTGATTGGCAGCCTCTCGCTATGGTCGCCTGTCCTTAAGTCAGCTGGGAACCTAACAAATGAAGAAAACTGTTCTGATTTCTCAGGCAAATGAAATAGTGACTGGCTATTTTCAGTAACTGACATGCTGCTACAGAAGTGATTCTCTGCCAATATCCTTTGGCTGTTTTAGCAAGCAAGCTGTGTGACCACACCCTTGGTCTTTTTGCAGCAACATCACGCCTGGGCATCAAAGCAGATTGACTTAGTTTAGGGACAATTATATATATATATATATAAAAAAGTGAGGAATGTATGTATGATGAATGTGTGGATTTGGTGAATTAGCTATAATGGCTTATTCACATAAGGCAGAGGTGGGGAACTATGGCCCTTTTATGACTCGTGGACTTCAACTCCCAGAATTCGTAAGCCAGCCCTGGCTCAGGAACTCTGGGAGTCGAAGTCCACGAGTCATAAAAGAGCCATAGTTCCCCACCCCCGACATAAGCTGTCACAGGATGGTGTGGATGTGATTGGTGTCTGAGTTGGCATGAGGCCTGTGGGCTATCTCTTATTTAGGCATTTTCCTGTAGCGGTTAAGGTGCTGGGAAGCTGAGTTCTAATCCCACCTTAGGCATGGGTGACTTTTGGCCAGTCAGTCTCAGATCAATTCACCTCACTGGGTCGTTGTGGGAAAATTGAAGAAAGGTAATTGTATGTTAGCCACCTTATAAAATAATAATGGTGGGATTTAAAAAAATCAAATTGCACCCAGGACTCCGAGCTCTGGTATGTTTTAGCTCTGTTTAAAAATGCATCCTTTTTATGTCGCCCTTTCTCAACAGCTGAAACTCCCTAATTCTTTTAATAGACGTTTTTCACCTTATAATTTTTTTGGGTGTGATAGTTGTAATCGCTGCTAGGTTTTTACAGTGAAAAGCAGCAATTGTTCTCATTGCCAAGTAATAAATTAGCATCATCTTTAATACAGATTGGGGAGGGGGGGGGGAATTCCTAATGAGCCTAGTTCCCATCGTGCACCAAGTCAAATGATGATGTATTTTGATGAATTCTGCAAACTATATTGATGCATTTCAAATTATGCATGTGCAATACTTTGTAATCTAGGAAAAATAATTTGGTTTTAGTGGATTCTGTCCCACTGGAAACTACTCTATTTCTAAATTCTAAATGTAGAAGTAAAAGTAATCTTTTTTACTTAATTTAATTTGATTGGAATTTTATATGTATAAGGACTTCACGTGGTCTGAAAACTCAAGCTGTGCCTTTCTAATATATGGTCAATACGTCAACTTTGTCAGTTATGGCAATATGTGACTGTGGAACTGGAACCCTAGCCTGCCTGATTCATAGCTGTAAGATTACATAGTGTAAAGTCAACAGGAACCTAGTTTCAAATTACAGAGAGAGAACATCAGATTTGGGGTGGCGGGGCAACTCATGACTTCGTTTTCTTGTTTGGTTGTTGTGCATTAATTTAACCTTGCCATAATAGGAGTGGTTTGGTTTTGACTCAACAAAATACATGAACCAGGTTGCTATAGCTGTGTAGACTAATGAAAGGAAAGGGGGGTCAGCTAAACCCAGGTGTCTGTTAAATAGGAATGGAGTTTACGTAGAGTGAACCCAAATGAATGAATAAAGACATGAAGAGTCAGTTTCGGGGCACATAATTCTGGAAGATTTGTCTGTGTGGTTGCTAAAAGTCAACACTTGAGTTTGATAGAACATAATCAAAATGGTGAATCGATTTGTGTCTGTTGCTCCCAAAATCTGACAAATCTCTGATACTGAAGATAGGATTGCTGGATTAGGGCTGTAAACACAGATAACCAGTAGATGATAGCAAAAAAAAATTTTGCAGTTGAAACCTAGAATCTGGCCATATTTTAACAAAATGATCCACGGTGTTACCTCTAGGATCGTCCGTGTACACCTCAACCACTTTTCACAGAACCCATAAAATTCTATGGGTCATCGGACAATTTTTAGGAAACCCTTTAATTAAGGAAATGAACGACAGGCTTGCAAAGTACCAGCTCCAGCAGAAAAGATGGGAAATTTCCTTTGCATGAAGGACTTGCATCCCTCATGTCAACCATTTTGTGAGCAGGCAGCCTCTTCCCCAAAGAGATTTTGTGAGAACACATGCCATATTCTCAAAGTTCAAAATGTACCCTAAAAAAGATCCCTTGCTTAGCCCAAGATATGAAGCCAGATTACTTTTAGCTGGATCAGAGTCACCAAAGGCTATTTTAAGCAGTTGCAAAGTATAACTCCAGTAACACGGAATTAACACATGGTTGTATTTCTAAAAGAGCCAGTTTGGTGCAGTGGCTAAGGACTCTAGGCTAAAAAAATGGGAGACTGTTGTAGTGCCATCTTAGGCACAAAGCGAACTGGGCAATCTTGGGCCCATCACTCTTCTCAGCCCTAAGAAGGAGACAATGGCAAATCACTTCCAAAAATCCTTGCCAAGAAAACTGCAAGGACTACTTCAGGCAGTCACTAGGACTCGGAAGGCACATGCATATGTATATAGATTCACATATATACACATTCTCATATTCTCTGCACACATATAATCAAATTAAACTTCAGGAAACTATTTTTAAAGCCTCCCTGAAGCCTTACTAATGTTAAGGCAGTGGTTGCTTTTACACACGGCACTTAAGCAGTAATGTGGCTTAAGTTTGGCACAGCATTTTTGGTGGACCAGCCAAAAGTGAGTGGCACTTGTAAAGTCACCATTAAATAACGCTCCATATAATAAATAAACCACATTTGATAGGTTTCAGATTAGCCATCCAGTGAGATGGGCCACATATAAATGAAATAAATGATCCCCTCAACCTTTTTATAATGTATCCTCTGTAGCAAAAGTTATCACACAAGGCCCTTGTGTAAAGAAATGCTGAAGAAGTTGCTGGTGTCAGCCCTGCCCTACCCCACTTTTATTCCTTTTGTTGAAATATAATTTTATTGCATTTCTGCCAAATTTACAAAAATATGACAAAAATAACTTAAAAAGAAATTGAGATTCTCCCACCCTCGTCTCCTTGCTCAAGTCAGAGAAATAAATTAGAATGCAGCAAATCAATCAATAAAAAAAACAATAGTCCCCTTTGCTTTCCTCCTGTTAAAAAAAACGAATCCTCTGGTACAGTTAATTACTCAGAAGAGTAAGACATGAAAGAGGCCAGTGCTCTTGTAGGTACTCTGAGATCAATATCTGGGTTGGGCCTGGGGTGCTGCAGAATTTGGGGGGGGGGGCACGAGAGGAGGAGGGGAAGGGAGCCTTCCTGCCCACCTCAAATCCCATCTGGCTTGGGAGGATTCTTGATGCCTTCAAATCGTGCCTTTTTGTGAATTGCCTCTGTTTGGCTAAGGTCTGCTTGGCTGGCATGGCAAAGCTTAATGAGCGCTGGGTCACTGGGAAAAACTGCATTCCGTGGTTAGGCAGTGAAGAAGCAGGAGAATGGATTGGTTATCCCGATGACATCTCGTACTCCAACCATTCAGCAGAATGAAAGTGGCCCATTTTAGCTAGGGAATGAGATGCAGGCAGGCAAGTCCACCAAGAGAAGAGGGCAATCCTTGGTGTCCCAGCTAAGAGCTGCGAGTGGGATTCTCTTCTGCCAACTTGATAGAAGAAGACAGAAAAGCTACGTTGAAAAACCCACACGGGTCCAGGACGGAGTCCAAGCCAGCATACCAGTCTTTCCTCTCATGGCTATTTCCTTGGCATCCAGCAATGGACTTGGTAGCGGCTAGCGTTGTGTTATTGCTCTTGCGAAACAGCTTGAAAGTGATGCCACCACAAAAAAAAGAGAGAGAGAGAGAGAGAGGAAGCTTTGAGCATCAAAGCCATGCAGGTCAGTCCCTTTTTTTGCATTCTGCGTGGGGTGAAAATACAGCTAGGCCAGTAGTTGGCTTCACCATCGGACAAAGGAGTGGTTTGGATGACAAGACATCAGAACTTGCTTATTGTTTTTCCCCCTTTCCCTTGGAGGATTTTAGTGGTCGGGAAATCCTCTGAGGGGTTTTTTTCGGGAGCAGGCCAGCACTTGCTGGAAATCCCTCTCCAACCTGATCACTGCAATGGCTTGTGGGGAGCAAATATATTAGCAAGTCAATTATGTATTGCGGGCGATGGCAAATTGCTCTGGAGAAGGATGGGGGTTGTGTATAGAAGATAAAGAGAAATCCCTTCCAGTTTAGAGTCACTTCTTTTCCGTCCTGCAAAGCGACCGACTCCTTTGGACTAGTAAAGAAAAGACAAAGCAGTTTTCCTTTAATTTGGGGAAGCTGACAAAACTGGAGATGCTGCCGTAGGTCTGTGTTGGGGGTGGGGGGTGGGGGGCAGAGGCCATGTCTGCTAACAAAACTACATTCAAAGATCCTGCAAAGCTGGAAACCAGGAGATACTGCTATTTTTCCGGCTACTACGGGTTCAATTGCTCTTTTTAAGAAAAGGAACAAAACAAGACACAGTAGGGTTTTTTTTTACAGTGATTTGCCTATTAAAAGCAGCTGCCAGATTAAAGGAGGATTTTTTTTCTCTCCCTTCCTATCCAGACCAGTTGTGAGAAATTTAGGCCACAGGGCAAAAGTACAAATACCGGTAGTCACTGCCTGATAAAAAAAGAAAAGTTCCACCCACCCCATTTCCAAAGTGGTAGAAAGTTCCTGAAGGTGATAACTATAGCTATTATCTCCTTGGGGACAAATTAATGGCAAAATTCCATTCTCTCTACTCTCCTCCTATTTATTCGAATATGAATTCTGGATTTTTTTTTATTTTTTTAGCTTAAACTCTTCCCCTCTCAACTCAGCAAGTGGATGCACCTAAATATTTAAAAAGCTAAGCAGTATTAACTTAATACAGTTAATACCGCTAAAGAAATGACCAGGAAATCCTTGGCGTACAGGCTGGACTCCGAATTTGAAAGAAGTATTCCAGAAGGAAGCAACAGCACCAGTCGCAAAGCCAACTGCGTGGATTTCTCAATGAAGTCATTAAAAATTAGCTCAATTTACAAGTAGTCCTTGACTTACGGCCGTTCATTTAACAACCGTTCAGAATTATGATGGCACTGGAAAAAAAAGTGGCTTACGACTAGCCATTGCACTTAGGACTGTTGTGGCATCCTCGCAGTCACTTGTGCACTTGGGAAGTGGCATGGACGATTTGCTTGGTGACCATGGCAAAAGGTGATAAAATAGGGCTTGGCTCACTTAACGACCAGATTCATTTAGTGATGGAATTTCCAATCCCAATTGTGGTCGTAAGTTGAGGACTACCTGCATCTGCTTTCCCCATTAAGCGGCAAATTGAGAAAAATCCCCTTGGCACAGCCTGTCACAAGTCAAGGTCCTTATTGCCAGAAAATAATAATAAAAGTTCCTTCCAAATTAGATTTTATCCCCCATCCCTTTATTTCTTGATTTCTTTATTACTGAGTTTGTAGAAAGAAAATATGCGGTGGATCTTTGTTTCGAGAACTCTTAATAATAACTTGCCCCCGATTCTTTTTCTTTCTTTTTTTTGATCGACCGCGGCAGCTTTTGAATCGTGTCTCCGAAACGTGAAAGTCACCGTGGTGTTTTTTTTTGTTCAGTTTGAGTGCAAGAGATGTCAATCATGCATGGACAATGGTTCCAATCTTACCCCTCCCCTTCCAGTCTCCTCAGCCCCCTGGGCTTTGCTGCCAAGTGAGGCTATTCTTCAAGCAGAAAGGGGGGGTGTTGCGTGGGGACCATCTATGATTTAAATCAGGGGTAGGCAACCTTGGCTCTTTTATGATTCGTGGACTTCAACTCCCAGAATTCCTGAGCCAGCCATGCTGAGGGGAAAGGGAGAGGTTTCCAAGCTGAGCCATGCTGGCTCAGGAATTCTGGGAGTTGAAGTCCACGAGTCATAAAAGAGCCAAGGTTGACTACCCCTGATTTAAATGGAAGGAGGGAAAAGCAATGCAAAGTTTCCTCCCATCAGATTCCAGTATTTGTGGCTCTTAGAAATATTTACACTTAGGGAAAGGCTGCACTAGCTATGGCTGAAATTCTACCTAATACCTGAAGGGGCTCTCGCTCAACAAAACTTCCAGAGGGAAAGTCAAAACACGCCAATGAAGATTAATGATGTTTTTCAAAAGGTTGTGACTTCTTAAACAAGAAATTGCACCAACTTTTTTGCAGTCTTGCCCGTCTGTGTTAAAGACAGAGAAGCACCTGGGAATGTGATCAGTTCTGAATGTGGGCTAAAATTTAGAAAATCCGTTTGAGCTAGGATGCTTTCCTGGCCCAAATAAGGGGAAAGACATGTAACACAACCTGTTTTCAAGGCTAGTGGAAGCGCCCTCTACCCTCTGCTTCGTATCCTTCACTTCTAACTTGCAGTTTGCTGTCCTTATTCTTGGGCGTTCTCAGTTTAAAATCTGACTTAGATCAGGAACCATCAAAAATCAGAACTGAGTCTCCAGGCCCAAACCTCCATCAAAACCTCTCTTGAGTCTCCATCAAAACCTCTCTGGAACCATCTTCAACTTTCTTTTTCTTTCTTTTTTTTCTTTCAAATGTAAATCTCAGCCAGGGTTACCCTGAAATTGCATGGAAAAGGGTTGACAGGCCCAGCAGACCTCTCCCAATTAAAGGCAAGAGGCTGCCCCAATTCTGCTTGAGGAACCAACTAGCAACCCCTGCTTTCCTTTCCACCCCTCCCCAGCTCTCACTCTCAACCAAGAGGTTAGAGTTTGTGGCTCGGCCCCTCCTCCTCCACCACCATTGTTCGGATCTCCAGGTCCTCAGACACCTCCTCATCTGCCAACCCGTTGAGATGTGATCTGCCGGCCAAAGGCTTTTCGCCTGCATCTGCCGAAGGGCCGGGCCGTGGCGGGGAGGATGCCCCATTGCCCCCTTCGGATTTGCTGAAGTTGAACAGTTTGCTGGGGTTGAAAGGCTTAGTGGGTGACTGCACCTTCTCAGTGTTGGCTTCCCGTTTTGTCTCTGGGGACTTAAGGAACTTGAAACTAAGGAAGCCAGGTAGTTTGTTATCAGTACTAGTGGGGGACTGGGGTGAACGGGCCGTCCCAGGGCCAGATGCCCCTGTGCTCCCTGATAAAAACTTGCCCTGTAGAGGGATGATCTGCTTGAGCTTCATAACGTTGTTGGTGGCCAGGAGGGAGCTGGGCCGTTTGGGTTTCTCGGATCCGTGGCTCGACCCTCCTGGACCCTTCCCTTTGGGCTGACTCTTCTCGTGTCCAGGATCCTGCCCGCCACCATTAGCCTTGCCTTCCTCCCGGCTGCTCTCACGTTCTTTCCGGGCGTGATATTCGGCGTGGCGCTGACGCTCCTCTTCCTCCCGTTTACGACGCTGCTGTTGCTGGAAGTGGTGCTGGGCCTGTCGCTCGTGTTTCTGGGGAGGATTAACGACAAAAGAATTAATGATTTATTGCAGCCTCCCACAGCTCCCCCTTTTCTTCCCTGAAGACTCTCTGACCTTTTTGACACCTGTTAAACTCACAGGCAGAGGGCTCTATCACCCTTATTTTTAATACAGGCAGTCCTCGATTTACGGCCACAATTGAGCCCAAAATTTATATTTGCTAAGCAAGATAGTGGTTAAGTGAGTTTTGCCCCATTTTTATGACCTTTCTTGCCACACTTGTGGCAATCACTGCAGTTGTTAAATTAGTAACGTGATTATTAAGTGAAGTTGGCTTCCCCATTGACTTTGCTTGTCACAAGGCCACAAAAACTGGTCACATAACCCGAGACATTGTAAACATCATATATATATTATATATATATATATATGAATGAATCAGTTGCCAAGGTCTGAATTTTGATCACATGACCGGGGGGATGCTACAACAGTTGTAAATGTAAAAAATGGTCATAAGTTACTTTTTCCAGTGCTTTTGTAACTTCAAAAACTCACTAAATGAACTGTTGTAAATCAAGGACTGCCTGTAATAAACTATCATTCCGAAAGACGATCGTTTGGGGCAGAGACACTTGCTCTAAAAAATAGCATGTGCCATCCCATAAGCCGCCATTGTGCTCCATACTTTGCTGCTTGAATTGTTTTTAAAGGTTACATTCCTACATCAAACATAATGATGGATATTTTGCAAATAAGTAAATGGAATTATCTGGGAGTGGGAGCAGCTACCTGCAAAATACCGCAGGGCTGGAAGAGATTCTTTTCATTTGTGACAACTGGGAGATAATATCCCTCTGCATCAAAAGGATCATAGAGGCCCTCCCTTAACTACTCATTGGTAAATGGAGGCTTTAGTACACATTTCCAGTTTCCAGGATTTTTTAAAATATGTATTTTGAGACTCTAGAAAGAGTACAGAGAAGAGCAACAAAGATGATTAGGGGACTGGAGGCTAAAGCATATAAGGAACGGTTGTTGAAATTGGGTATGTCTAGTTTAACGAAGAGAATGACGAGGGGGGACATGATAGCAGTGTTCCAATATCTCAGGGGCTGCCACAAAGAAGAGGGAGTCAAGCTATTCTCCAAAGCACCTGAAGGCAGGAAAAGAAGCAATGGATGGAAATTAACCAAAGAGAGAAGCAACCTAGAACTAAGGATATTTTTTTCTGACAGCTAAAATAATTAATTAGTGGAACAACCTGCCTCCAGAAGCAGTGAATGCTCCAACACTGGAAGTTTTTAAGAAAGGACAGCCATTTGTCCGAAATGGTATAGGGTTACCTGCCTGAGCAGGGGGTTGGATTAGATGACCTCCAAGGTCCCTTCCAACTTTACTATTATTATTATTATTATTATTATTATTATTATTATTATTATTATTATTATTATTATTTTCCTTTCAATAAATCTAGATTCCTTTCCAAGAATCTAGCTTTTTATCATTATTATTTATTTTTTTGAATTTATTAGCTGCCCAACTCCAATGGATTCTGGCCAGCATACAGATAACCCCTTGACTTACAACAGTTCATTTAGTGACTGAAGTTATGATGATACTGGGGAAAAAATGACTTATGACCATTTCTCACACTTTACAACCGTTGCAGCAGCTCCGTGGACACATGATCAAAACTTAGAGGCTTGGCAACTGACTCATATTTATGACGGCTGCAGTGTCCTGGGGTCATGTGATCACCTTTTGTGACCTTCTGCCAAGCAAAGTCAATGGGGAAGCCAGATTCATTTAACAACCATGTTGCTAACTTAAGAACTGCAGTGTTTCACTTAACTGTGGCAAGAAAAGTTGTAAAACGGGGCAAAATTCACTTAACAAATATCTCACTTAGCAACAGGAACTTTGGGCTTGATTGTGGTTGTAGGTCAAGGACTACCTGTACTGAAAAACCGTAACAAAACAGCTTAAAAAAACTTAAAACCAAATGGCCAGCCCGAACTAAAATAATTTTACAGATGACAAAAAACAAACAGGGATCCCAGACAAACCCCAGACCTGGGATTAAAGCTAGGTTTTCAGAGAGATGGGGCAGCTCTTATTACTATGGGATGCTGTTCCAGAGGGTGGAGGTTTCTTGATTGGAAGTCACTGTTGCGGTGGGACAGCAACAATTTGCCCCAAATGCAGTATAAAAGCTCTAAAAAGCCGGGCTTAACCTATCCTTGTATGATAGGCTAGAATTAAGCTTGCAGGTACTCCTTGACTTATGACTGCAGCTGAACCCAAAATTTCTATTGCTAAGACAGTTTAGTGAGTTGTGCTCCACTTTGCAACTTTTTTGCTAAGCCAAATTAGCTAAGTTGCTAAGCCAATCATTGCAGCCTTACATGAATCATGGTTATTAAGCTTCCCCACCCTCCCACCCCTTGACTCTGTCAGAGGTCAGCTGGGAAGGTTACAAATGGTGATCACATGACCCTGGAACACTACAACTGTCATCAATACAACCTAAGTGTGTAAGTGTCAAAACTGGTCATGTCACTACTTTCAGTGCTGTTGTAACATGGAATGGCCACTAAATGAATGGTTGTAAATAGAGGACCACCTGTATTCAAAAAACAAAACCAAATCAAGAACTCAACGTTGTGCATCGCTCTTGTGAGACTCACCTTAAAGGCCTCTCGCCTCTGGTATTCAAGCTTGGCCATCTCTTCTGCAACCCAGGCCGGGATATCAGGAATTGCAACTTGGATAATATATTTGAGCAAAAGGGCAAAATGCTGTGGAGGGAAGAGAGACAGGCTGTAAAGAGTAAGGAAGATGACTTTGACGGAGATGCAGAACAACAGAATAACAGAGTTGGGAAGAGACCTTGGAGGTCTTCTAGTCCAACTCTCTGCTCAAGCACAAGACCCTATACCATTCCAGACATATGGCTGTCCAGTCTCTTCTTAAAAACCTCCAGTGATGAAACACCCACAACTTCTGAAAGCAAGCTGTTCCACTGCTTGATTGTTTTCACTATTAGGAAGTTTCTCCTTAGTTCTAAGTTGCTTCTCTCCTTGATTAGTTTCCATCCATTGCTTCTTTTCCTGCCCTCTGGTGCTTTGGAGAATAGTTTGACTCCCTCTTCTTTGTGGCAACCCCTCAGATATTGGAACACTGCTATCATGTCACCTCTGGTCCTTCTTTTTCACTAGGCTGGACAACGTCCGTCACACAAATGGCAACATAAACTTGCCATAACTTGTCATAGAGACTTGTGAATAAGCCAAGAGTTTTACCTGCTAAAATACATCCCCAAAATTGGGTTTGGCTTATCCAGGGATGGACGTATTCACAACTATATACAGTAATTCTTTTAAAAAGTGCCCGTGTATCTCTGTACCCTGTATGTAATAATGATTAAAAGCTCATCTATGGGTAATCTGACCCTCACATTTTTGACCAAAATACAATTAAAAAAATGTGCCATCCACGGAAAAAATGTGGATAAGCCAATTTTAAACATATTTGTATGTTTTAATCTTTATAATTGGCTTAACTGCACATGATATCGTATTTTGGTTAAAAATGTGAGGTTGGTTTATATGCAAATATGAATGGTAAATTCAGCACAGACAAATCATATTTGGAAGAGGCTTAGACATTTCCCTAATTGACAGGAGTATAAGAAAGGGAGAGAGGTATAGTACCTACATCAGATTTGCAAAATTCTGCTATTTCAGCCAATCTCAATAAAGGAGTTTTAGCCTTCCTTCGGAGCTGATTTCCTGGTCTGGTAGTGGAGTGGACAGAAAGGGCCAGAAAGCAAGTTGTGTTCACACACAACAATACAGAACACCAATAAACGGGTTCTATCAGAAGAAATGTGTTTTTAAGATACTGTTATCAAACTGGAATCAACATTTTTGTTCCATCATATACAAGAGGTGTTTTGTTTTAGTTTTAACCTCATTTGTTTATATGGAAAATTACATAACAAAATGAGCTACAGGAAATAATAAAGTGCACGGGCCCTTACGACAAAGGTCATCAGTACCTGCAGACGCCACGGCCTCTGCTACACTTGTAACCAGATAGTGTCTACATCCCTCAAAATTGCTTAAATGAAAAATTGTGTATGTACTTTTCAAAATGGGCTGAAATCTTGCAAAGTCTCAAACTTGCAAGTTCTCAGACAACAACCCCGACATCTTTTCATTTTTCAGTGTTATCGCTTGAGATCTTATACTAACTCAAAGTCAGACCGCTAAATTCAGATCTGGGCATAATGTGTACTTCTGCAACAGGAAACAGACTGCTATTCAGTCACTTCTAACTCCTCATGATGTAACAAATGTTCCTTCGCCAGGGCTGTTCAGTAATCATTAGACTTTGAGATCTTGTGAGATGAGTCACCAATGATGATATCTAATCTTGCAGTCTTCTCTTGGCTTTTTTCCATTGCCTTCCAGGCTGCCAGACATCAGGATCTTTGCCAATGAGTTGTCTTTGCATGATGCGGTCCAAAATATTCCCAAAGATATATTCAGCTCCCACTTTCCAAGTTTCCTCCTAAGACTTGGCTCGGGTTCCCAGGCCTGGGGTTAGTTAGGATGTTTTGGGGGCTTTTACAATGGAGGTGGAACCCCAGGAGGGAGGGAGGGGGGGCATTCCAGAGGAGTAAGAGGGAACTCAGCCCAGATATTATGTGTGAGAGAAAGAGGATGAAGACAGCCCCTCCCTAATCCAGATAATCCTCGACTTACAACAGTTCATTTAGTGACCATTCAAAGTTACAACCGAATTTTTAAAAAGTGACTTATGACCATTTTTCACACTTACAACCATTGAGGCATCCCCATGGTCACATGATCAAAATTCAGACACTTGGCAACTGACTCATATTTATGACGGTTGCAGCGTCCCAGCATCGTATGATCACCTTTTGTGACTTTCTGACAAGCAAAGACAAAGGGGGAGCCAGATTCATTTAACAACCCTGTTATTAACTTAACAACTGCAGTGACTCACTTAACAACCGTGGCAAGAAAGGTCGTAAAATGGGGCAAAATTGCGACTGTCTCACTTAGCGACAGAAACTTTGGGCTCAATTGCAGTTGTAAGTTGAGGAATACCTGTAGTGTTGAAGTCTGGAGTGCATAATCATTATTAAGATAATAAATTATTAAGATAATAAAATAAGTGCAACTGTTGTTCCGGGCTTTAATCCAGCAACATATTTATTTAAAAGATTTATATGGCTGCCCGTCTTACACAACTCTGTGCAGCTTACAACAACCGTGAATAACCAATAAATAAAACAATCATAAAAAAACAACAAAATGAACAAAAACCTGGCATTGTAATCATGACCTATCAGTGCTCCTTCTAATTATCAGCTGTTCTTTCTCAGTAGTTGGATAAATATGAAATATATACAGTAGAAGAGAGAGCTTAGGAAGTCCACCAAAGGAATAATATAATTAGTCCTCGACTTACTACCACAATTGAGTTCAAAATTTCTGTTGCAAAGCAAGACAGTTATTAAGTGAGTTTTGCCCCAATTTTACGACCTTTCTTGCTGCAGTTGTTAAGTGAATCACTGCAGTTGTTCAGTTAGCGACACGATTGTCAAGGGTTTCCCCACTGACTGTGCTTGTCAGAAGGTTGCAAAAGGGGACCCTGAGACTGCGACCGTCATAAATATGAGTCAGTTGCCAGTGCACCTAAAAAAAAAATGGGACTTCCATTACATGGTGGCAGCCTCCATCCAGACTTTTGTTGGCTCAGGAATTCTGGGAGTTGAAGTCCAGGAGTTGTAAAGTTCCCATAGTTGCCCATCCCTGCTGTATAGACTCTTCTATTGTCCATGAGGACGATGCATCGGTCGCAAGTGTGAAAAAACAGTCATAAGTCACTTTTTTTTCAGCGCCATTGTTAACTTCGAACGGTTGCTAAACAAATGGTTGTAAGTCGAGGACTATACACAGAGGAGGAGGAGGAGGAGGAGGAGGAGGAGGAGGAGGAGGAGGAGGAGGAGGAGGAGGAGATCGCAGTCTTACCTCTAGCACCACCACAGATATTATAGCACCTTCCGGACTCAGCCAAGGAAAAAGACGCTGCAGCTGCCCACACTGGCCAATCAGGTAACAGTTCACCACAATCGCCAAGACGCCCATGGCCTCCATCACTTTCTGCAGGGGAGGAAGGGGGGGGGGGGGGAGAAAGGCCTTTTTAAAAAAATGAGGCACTTTCAGGGACCAACTTCAGAAGAATCATTCTCTTTTTTTAGCAACTTGAAAGGCTGCATAATACACAGGTAGTCCTCCACTTACAGTAGCTCATTTAGTGACTGTTCGAAATTCGAAGTCACTGCAGCATCCCCATGGTCACGTGATCCGTTGCTTGGCAACCAATTCCTATTTATGATGGGTCCAGTGTCTTGGGATCATGGGATCCCCTTTTGACAAACAAAATCAACGGGGGAAGCTAGATTCACGTAATAACCATGTTACTTAACGACTGCAGTGGTTCGTTTAACGACTGTCGCAAGAAAGGTTGTAAAATAGGGCAAAATTCACTCAACAGCTGTCTCACTTAGGAACATAAATTTTGGGCTCAGTTGCGGTCGTAAGTCGAGGACTATCCATACAGTGTAACGGAAGCAAACTTGAGGGAAGCCGTAGAGTGACAGGCAAAACGAGATGTCCTTCAATCAATATGTAGTTACGGGACTCGTATGATATGGCAATGGCTACCAAGCCAGTGATTTTCACCAAGAGGGGAAAAAAAAAAATTCATTTGTGGAAGAGTAGCAGTGAGCTGTCAATTAATGGCTTTTAGGTAACTAAATAAAGCTTTCACAATCAGGTGCAATTTACCTCAGAATACAGTTAGTTTACAAACACAATTGAGACCAGAACTTTGGTTGTTAGGCAATGTTATTAAGTGACTCATCACGTGACCGCATAAGAATGTCATGACTTTTTGCCAGTGTTGTTAAGCAAATTGTGCAGCTGTTAAGTGAATCCAGCTTTCCCCATTGGCTTGCTTATTGGAAACCAGCTGGAAAGATTACAAATGGGGATCACGAGACCCTGGGACACTGCAGCTCCAAACGCTGCTAGCCAGCTGGCACAAAGCTAGTTTGCCCCTATGATGCACCATGGATAGCCTTGCATGTGTGAACTAGTAAGGCTGCCAGAACTACCCTGTGGTAAAAAACACTGTAACCTTCCCTGGCTATGTACACCATATGTTAAACCCTGCCCCCCAACAACCTGCAGCTGTTATAAATTCAGGCTGGTTGCCAAGCATCCGAATCATGTTACCATGGGGGTGCTACAATGGTGCAGTGTGACCACCATTGTAACTTCAAATTGTTCCTAAATGAATGGTCATAAATTGAGGACTATCTGTATCAGTTTGTCCATGGCCAAGAACGGAGGGACTATTGCCTTCATGAAAGTTGGAACAGAACAGAACAACAGAGTTGGAAGGGACCTTGGAGGTCTTCTACTCCAACCCTCTGCTGAAGCAGGAGACCCTCTACTATTTCAGACAAATGTCTGTCCAATCTCTTCTTTAAAAGCCTCCAGTGATGGAGCACCCATAACATCCGAAGGCAAGCCGTTCCACTGGTTAATTGCAGCCACATGAAAAATCCAGGCTTACCTGCCACTCTCCAATGCTTTCCACCCGCTGCCCAAAGGGCCGTTGGAGCCCCGTACACAACTTGAAGGCATCGCTCCGGATCTCAATGATATTGTTGATCAGGGCACACAGTGCAGCCAAGGGAAAAGACGACGAGAAGAGGACCACGTAGCCAAATTGGATGAACATCTCCTGGTAATCTTGAAAAGTGTCCTGGGTTGGGACAGGATCAAAATGTCGGGATGTCTCGTGTGTGCATGTGCAAGAGAGAACTACAAAGCCCATGCAGCACCTTCCTCATTTGTTCTTTTCTAAACTTCTTTTATTCTGAAGTTTAGCACTTGGTGTCTGAAGCTGCCTTGTTTTCTTTTGCAGGAAGGAGCTCCAAAGATAGCAAAAACGAGTAACTTTCAGAACTCACCATCTTTCATAGTGGATAGTTTTTTTTTAAAGGTCCAAATACCAATTAATTAAACAGACTAATTAATCAATAGTCACACGAATGGCCTGCTTGCCTATTAGAGAAGCACATTTGGGTCTTACCTCATATTTTTTCATGCAGCTCTCCACTTCGGCTTGGGCAAGCTGCGTGGTGTAGTTCTCCTCTGGTGGATCGATCCATGAGGACCTGGCATGTCTTCGATTCTCATAACCATCTTCCTCTTCTTCTTCTTCTTCTTCTTCTTCCTCCCCTTCTGTGAGGTTCTTGCCCACCCGTGCCCTCCGAGTCCGCATAATAACAGCTGGCTCCTTAGCTTCTGGTAGGGTCTTAAACGGGCTCTCTGAGGCTTCGTCACTCTCATCATCATCTTCACACAGCTCAAAGACCGAGGACGGGTCCATCCCTTTCTCCACCATGGTGGGACTACCTTCTTCCAGGAAGCTCATGTCCTCTAAGCTGGGATCCCCCGTCTTGCGGTCAGCCTTTTCAATAAAGCTCACTTTTTTCAGCTTCAACCCACAGTCAATGATGCTCTCATCTTCTGAGTCTGATTCCTTCTTCTCCTCTTCCTCTTCTTCAGGCACGCCGCACCCCCCATTGAGGCATTTCTTCTCCCCTTTGGCGGCCCCCTCTGGGGCCTCGTGGACCTCTGGCCTGTGGCCCGCCGGCGAGTCACCATGCCTGGGGTGCCGAGGGTTGGTGCCATACGATGTGGTGAATGTGTACTTCTGGGTCAGCAGGCGGAAGAGGGTATGGGTCACCTCCCGAAGGTTTTGCATACTGAAGTCACCATGCTTGAACTTGCTGTATAAGTGGGGCTGTGAGACTTCCTTAATATTCTGCAAGAACTGGCGGGTGATGAGGAGTGTAGCCAGCATCTGAAAGAGGCAGGAGGGAAGAGTAAGGCATCCAGGTATTAGCCCTTCAGGACAGACAAGACTAGGAAGCAAAAGTCATGCAGCTCAATACTACTTTTTTTCATGAGGTTATGGTAACAGAATCTTACAAGTCTGGATGCATTTAACCCCTCCCTTTATCTTATAGAATACAGAATAGAGTTGGAAGGGACCTTGGAGGTCTTCTAGTCCAAGCCCCTGCTCAGGCAGGAAACCCAATACCATTTCAGACAAATGGCTGTCCAATCTCTTTTTAAAAGCTCTAGTGTTGGAGCACCCAAAACGTCTGGAAGCAATTTGTTCCACTGATTGTTTTCACTGTCAGGAAATTTCTTTTTAGTTCTAGGTTGTTTCTCTCCTTGATTAGTTTCCACCCATTGCTTCTTGACCTGCCTTTGGGTGCTTTGGAAAATAGGTTGACCCCCTTTTCTTTGGGGCACCCTCTTAGATATTGGAAGATTGCTATCATGTCACCCCTATCCTTCTTTTCATTAAACTGGACATACCCAATTCCTGCAACTGTTCATTATGTTTTGGCCTCCAGTCCCCTAATCATCTTTGTTCTTCTCTGCACTCTTTCTAGAGTCTCAATATCTTTTTTTTATATCGTGGCGACCAATGCTGGATGCGGTATTCCAAGTGTGGTCTTACCAAGGTATTATAAAGAGGTATTAACATTTTATCTTCATGAGAACTAGGGAGGGTCTTATCTGAGAAGACTTTTCAGAGTACAGTTTCACCCTGGATTCAGCTTTCTTTTATCTGACAGTTGTCTTAGTAGCTGCTCTTCCTCTTGTTCACAATATTATTCCCTCTGCCCCTCATACCTGGGGAGAGTTGTGAGATAGTCAATCAGCTGGACACACTGAAACATCTATTTTGGCCGATGAAGTAGGACAAGGTGCTCCCTGCCTGTCATTCTCAGCCAGTTATACCTTAGTAACAACAGCTACTCACCTCTGGAATTGAACCATCCAATACATTTATAGGTCATCCTAAAAATATTATTTTAAGGGGAACCTCAATCCTCGACTACGTAGAGAGCAAGAGCCTCCAAATCCTTTTTGTTCTAGAGGACACATTTCAGATTTTGAGAGGATGTTGTGGGTATGCTCACAAAATGGTTGTTGTGATGGTCAGGATGAATCATAAAGTATCAGAAGTCATAAACACTGAAGTTGGCCTCCATTCTTTAGTTTACTCTTTACTATCTTAGCTTATATTAACTTTCACTTTTGCCTGATTAGATGAGCTCACTTCCAACAAAGCTGTGACAGCTCACCAATTTCTCAGTTGTGAGAAAGTTTGCTTTGTAATTGGGGTCTCTATAGAATAGGGGTCTTCAAACTTGGCTCTTTTATGACTTGTGGACTTCCACTCCCAGAATTCCTCAGCCAGTGTGCCTGGCTGAGGAATTCTGGGAGTTGAAGTCCACAAGTCATAAAAGGGCCAAGTTTGAAGACCCCTGCTATAGATATATTCTACAGGAAGCCCTTATAAGCAGTCAGTTAGTGACTGTTTGAAGTTACAACGGACCCCCCAAAAGTACTTACAACCTGGTTCTGAAGTTTTGATGACCAGGCTCCCTCCACAGCCACATGACTGTATTTCGGACATGCGGTCACCGGCCCACATTTATGGCCATTTACAGTGTTCTGCAGTCATGTGACCACAGTTTACAACATTTTTGCTGAAAGCTGGAGTTTACGTCCAGTTTTCAGCAAAAATGCCTCACAGCAAACGATGGAGTTTGTGTAACACCACGGATTCACTTAACAACTGCCATAAAAAAGGTCATACAATTGGGTGGACATTGGCAGGTTTTTCCTAATGGTAAAAACTGGTCAACAATGGAACAAACAAGGATGGATGGCCTTGGGGTTAATGTAGTGATTGGACAAGATCCGTGTTTCTCAACCTTGGCAACATGTTAGCTGAGGGATTCTGGGAATTGAAGTCTATACATCTTAAAGTTGTCAAGATCAAGAAAATTTGAAGTAGATCTTAAGACCCCTCCAGCCCTTTCATTCTATAATTCTAAGCTTCAACAGCAAAAAAAAAAAAAGTCAAAATAATGCATTTGTGAGAAATAGGCAAACTTTTATAAATTATTTAGACCTTAACTTGACTTGCCTCTTAAAAAGTAACCATTTAAATAGATTAACATCATATGCTGATGTTATTTCTCTAGTTTCCTTTCATCTAAGTATCTAGCTGAGATTGTTTGCTGATGTAAATCTATCATCATCATCATCATCATCATCACCATCATCACCATCATCATCGGGCATAATTTGGAGAAAAAAAGCTAAGTTATATAGTTTACCATTAAGAAAGAAGTACCGGTATAAGCAATTTTTTTTATGAGAAGGGTACAAGGGTCTGAAGCTACATTTCTAAGTCCGCACTATCTGGATATAATAAAAAATAAAGCAAGAGCTTAAATAAGAGGAACTAGATGGAAGTCCTAGGATACTAATTTAGCTGAAACCAACCTGTCTTTAAAATGTCAAAATTAATCTAATATTAAGCGTGCAGTTGTTTGCAAATTTAGGAACTATTTTTCTTGCCAAAATGTGTTATTATAAACCTACAATCTTGATCTTAATTCCTATGGTTTGGAAACAAACTAAGTTTCTGCTACCAGAAAGTGGTCATAAGACTGTAGCCTGCTATATGTGATTTCTTCTCTAAGGGTGTTTAAGTCTTAGGATGGAGCAGCATTTTGGATTGAAGCCAAAAAGATACACTAGAACAGCGGTTCTCAACCTATGGGTCGCGACCCCATTTGGGGTCGATTGACTATTTCACGGGGGTCGCCAAGCAAGGCTGTCCGCCATTTTTTTCCCCTTTTCCGGCGGGTGCCTTACCTCCCTTGAGCTGGGCCAGCTGGTGGTCGGCCTGCTCCGTCTCTGCCGCTTGCCAGCTACGCCTCTGCCGGCGCAGGGAGCGGAACCACGCATGTGCAGTGCTCCCGGGCACTTACGACCGGTTGGGTAGTCCTCGACTTATGGCCGGGTTAGTCCTCGACTTACGACCGGTTGGGGGTCGCGGCATTAAAAAGGTTGAGAACCACTGCTCTAGAAGTGCAACTCTTTGAACCAAACACATTTTCCCCAGTATCCTATTTCTCTGCAAAGGACAACAACACCATTCTGCCAAAAATCAGAATTTCTTGAAGGCGTTGTAGGCAGGTGAGCACTCAATTACTTCAAAACTCTTTTTGCTTTCCATTCTGAAAGCCTGTTGAGCCCCCCATGCTGGTTTCATCATTTTTTACCAGTCTTAAGTAAATCTTGGTCAGAGCTGTTAACTGCAAAACGTCTCTTTCTTTTGCTAATGGGAAAGCAAGTCTTCTTACAATGCATCGGACCAAATAAATGGGATTGCAGCTCGGGTTCTGCAGCCTGCTTATTCCTCCTCACCCCCCACCCCTTCCATATACCCTCCATCGTCAGGATCCTACTTTGGAGATGCCCAGATGCCAGCAAAAACTCAGCAAACCCTTAAAGGAGATGAGATAGAGGTGAAGTTGGAGAGTGATGGAGGGAAGGACCGCGTCTTTAAGCTGACGCACAAGGCTTTGCAAGAGAGAAAAGATGAGCAGGAGCTGTGGAGGGCAATACGGACAAGACAGAGAGACAAAGAGAGAGAGAAAAAAACCATGAAAAATTAAAAGAACCCATTAAAAAAAGGAAGAAAGGAAGAAAACCATGTTAGGAATGGATTCAAAGTGGCTGATAGTCCTTGGCTTTCTGGGATGCACCTTTTTTGAATGCCCCGGGGACATTTTTGGACGTAAACGTATCCTGATAAAAATGGCATATTTACCTTTGACCAACACTGTTACTGGTTGGAATGGAGCCCAGTGCAATTTACCCCCTTCCCATTTTCCCTTGGCTGTGATCTCCCACATTCACGAATGCCATACCTCCTTGAGGCGCTCCATGTCTTTGAGGTAGAATCCAATGTAGAAAAGACTTAGGTATGAATTTACAAATTGAAACTGTTTGGAGAAGAGAGAGAGAGAGAGAAGCCATGAGAGAGAGAATTGATGTAACAAGATTAAGACTGTCTCATTGTTTGTCTCTAAGTTTGGGCAATTTACGGAGGGGCTATAGCTGAATCGTTTTAACAAAAACAGTCCTGCTGAAATCAAAACAAAATGACCTTCATTGAGAATCAACAGTCCAGATAAAGGAAGAGAAAGTGTGCATTTTTGCACACCCCATCACGACCAACATTTGGGTGGATCAGTGTGATTAGCAGCATTAAATAGAAGCATTACAGATAGCCATTGAGTCACGACCGTCATGGAGCTACAATGTGACAGGACTAAAGTAAGTTGGTTACATGATTTTATGAACTTATTGGCATCAGTCCTTAAGTAAACATGGTGGTCATTAAGCAAACACAGTGGTCATTAAGTGAACCCATGGTTTGCTATGGCCCAATCTTGTCAAAAAACAAAGGGCTATATTTTTTTTTGTAAAATATCCTGCAAACTGCCATCTATGTGGCCTATTTGCCAAGCACCTGAAGTCTGAACATGTGACCCTGGGGGGCGAGGAGCTGACCATCAGAATGTCAAGTCTGGGTCACAAGTATCTCCCCAATAGGTCCAGCGGAAATTCAAATGGTCACTAAGCAACCAGTTGTAAGTTGAAGACTAAATCTAATCTCGCCAACGGAGAGACTTTCTCGCCAAAGGCTCACCAAAGAAAATCGAAGCCATCAAAACTAATAGGCCCCTGTCTGGAGAAACTCATCCTGTTAGATTTTTTGAGACTGTGACCTACTTTTAGAACTGAAACAGAAGTTTCAAAAAGGCTCGACTTACCAGGACCATTTTGATGATGAGGTGTTTTTCGTAGGCACTCTGCAAGCGGTAATTTTCTGCCAGGAAAAGGAATGAGGAGGAGGTGAGGAGGTAAAACATGGCAGTTTGGAATTAGGTGGGTCTTTTCTACAACCAGAATAAACTGACTTCTTGTCAGGGCCCCCAATCCTTCTTGTTTTCCATGCTTATGTGCTCCTGTTTTGGGGCATGCCATTCTGCTGGGGGAAGGGGGGGAATTTGCTTTCGCTTGGGATAACTTTTGCTTTCTACCTTTCCTCTCCTGCCTCTATCCACTTGAGAAAGGAATGTGTCTCCCTTATCAGGGAGACAGTTACAGAGAAAGGAAACTGGAGAAGACCTTGAGATGCCCGGCAACTGTACCGGTCACCCATACATCGTGCCAGCTGAGGATTGGCTGAATTTCAAATGGACATTATGACTCTGGTGGGAGGAGGAATATTGCTGGTTTAACTATACCAGGGGTAGGCAACCTTGGCTCTTTTATGACTCGTGGACTTCAACTCCCAGAATTCCTGAGCCAGCCATGCTGAGGGGAAAGGGAGAGGTTTCCAAGCTGAGCCATGCTAGCTCAGGAATTCTGGGAGTTGAAGTCCACGAGTCATCAAAGAGCCAAGGTTGCCTACCCTTGAACTATACCATTTAAGCAGGATTTTCCCCAGACCTCGCCTTGACTTCCCTACAGTCACTAACCCCTAATAAAAGTTTCTTTTTGAGACAATGCCTGTTTCAAGAGTTCTGCTTTCTTGAGTGGTTAGCTGAGGCGGGTCCTTACACTTCTCAGTGGCAGTGGTAAGCCTAACCAGAAGTCACTGCAGTAAGATGGGTGATCAATAAATATGATAAACAATCAATCAAACAAACCTCTTTGGGTACCATGTGTCAACAATTTAATGAATATTGGTATTCCTGGCAAACATTCTCTGAGTAGTAACCATCTTTTTTATATATCTGATGATATATGTTATGGCTGAGAATTTGATACAGGCTATTATCTGCTGTCTATGCCATGGAGTCTAGAGACTGATTGTCGATTAGTTGGCATTTAGTGGAGGCACAGGAATGACACTTGACAGGTATGGCCAGACTTGCCAGATCAGATCCAAGTGGACTCATCTGGTACCATGTCTTATATCAGGCAAGTGCTGGTGAGAAGCTAAGAAGAAGTACATAAAGTGAGGGTCCATCCCAGCTTAACCGTAGCTTCGGGTACTTTTGTTGCAATGCTTCTCTATGAACTAAAGATGCTTTTTCCAAAAGGCAACTGGACTGTCTTGGGTTTTCTTCCTTTGAAAATGTTTCACTTCTCATCCAAGAAACTTCTCCAGTTCCGGTGAAGTCCTGGTGAACTGAAGAAGCTTCTTGGATGAGAAGTAAAATGTTTTGAAAGGAGAAAACCGAGAAAGTTCAGTTGCCTTTCGGAAAAAAACACTGCTGGGGCAACCATAACTTGGATGGTTGAGAATCTCCATAGACCAGGGGTCTTCAAACTTGGCCCTTTTATGACTTGTGGACTTCAACTGCCAGAATTCCTCAGCCAGGCACGCGTGCCTGGCTGAGGAATTCTGGCAGTTGAAGTCCACAAGTCATAAAAGGGCCAAGTTTGAAGACCCCTGCCATAGACAAATGCTTCTCTCAAGAATGAAAGCAAATATACATATCCCAGGATGATGTTGCAATCCAGGTTGGTCATCGGGACCAGAGATTTACTCTTCCGAGTTTTGGGACTCGTGCTGGAGCCCATCTCCAGGGAACATCTCTCTACTGGAATATGTGCTAAATACGATGCACAGACTAGCCCAAAGCACGTATTCCAGTAGAGAGACGTTCCCTGGATATGGGCTCCAGCACGAGTCCCAAAGCTCGGAAGAGTAACTCTCTGGTCCCAGTTACCAACCCGGATTCGATCTTGCAAATGCTTCTCTCTCTTTCATAACTGATGTCTCAGCATTCTATGAAAAAAACTACAAGCCAGAAACCAAAACTTCACTTTTTTTCCAAGAAGCAGATTTTCAAAGCACTTGATTATGACCATCATCAGTTATTGTAAGTTTTAAAATAACACAAACATGGCAATCAAACTGCTGAAAATAATTCCTATTGCTATACCTCTAAAACCAAGGAGTGTTTTGCCAGAGTGAGAGCAATTTTCCCCGCAAACAAAAAATATATCAAAATGAGGAGTTGGTGGGGAGAGATAATAATAATAATAATAATAATAATAATAATAATAATAATAATAATAATAATAATAATAATAATAATAATAATAATAATAATAATAATAATAATAATAGTAGTAAAGTTGGAAGGGACCTTGGAGGTCATCTAGTCCAACCCCCTGCTCAGGCAGGAAACCCTATACCATTTCGGACAAATGGCTGTCCAGTCTCTTCTTAAAAACTTCCAGTGTTGGAGCATTCACCGCTTCTGGAGGCAGGTTGTTCCACTGGTTAATTGTTCTAACTGTCAGGAAGTTTCTCCTTAGTTCTANCTCGTCCTTCTCTTCATTAAACTAGACATACCCAATTCCAGCAGCCGTTCCTTATATGCTTTAGCCTCCAGTCCCCTAATCATCTTTGTTGCTCTTCTCTGTACTCTTTCTAAAGTCTCAACATCTTTTTTACATCGCGGTGACCAAAACTGGATGCAGTATTCCAAGTGTGGCCTTACCAAGGCATTGTAAAGTGGTAGCATGCAAAACCTTGTTTTATTTTGGTTCGTAAGCCCACTTCTGAGGTTGTCCCAGTCCTAGATTTTAGGGAAGTACTGCTAGGATGCTCAGCATCCTTGGTTCACAGCATTCAGCTGGAAACTAGCTATGTTGTTCTGTCTCTGCTCTTCTTTCTCTTGTGGGCCTTTCACTGATTTAGCTAGGGAAGTTCCTCCCAGCATCTAGAACAGTGTTTCTCAACCTTAGCAATTTCAGGATGTGTGGACTTCAACTCTCAGAATTCCCCAGCCAGCGAACTGGCTAGGGAATTCTGGGAGTTTAAGTCCACAGATCTTAAAGTTGCCAAGTTGAGAAACGATGATCTGGACTGCTTCTAGAAATTCCCAGATTCTGTGCATCTCTTGGGTTGGACACAATTAAAAAGTTTCCTCTGATCCATTTAAGGTTAGTTTTCTTTGGATCAGAAGATGTGCATTGTGGATATTTACCCATGTCATTTAACCAGTAGGCAATTTTTCTGTAGACTTCATCGCAGACGGTGACGATGACGGCCAGCATGATTTTGGGCAAGAAGCGAACAAGGCGCGGCAGTTCCTTGATGCTCAGCACAAATTCCTGATCAAGGTGGAGGAAGAAACAAATTGGAGAGCCAGGGTTACATCACATTGGTAAAGACAAATGGCTTTTCGTAAGGGCAGACGCTCCTTATTTCTACCAATTCCTATTAATTATTTCTATGCTATGAATTTAAGCATTTTCCAAAACAACAACAACCCTAAGCTAATATGACCATCAACAAAGTTGCCTACAGATAGTCCTTATTTACAAACATTCGTTTAGCAATCATTCACAGTTACACTGAAAAAAGTGACTTATATCTGGTCCTCACACTTATGACCATTACAGTACGGTCACGGGATCAAACTTCAAGTGCTTGGCAACCAGCATGTATTTATGATGATTACAGCATCCCAGGGCCCTGTGATCCCCATTTATGACCTCCCCACCTAGCTTCAAACAATCAAAGTTAATGGGGACAGTTGGATTCATTTAACGATCACCTGATTCGCTTAATAACTGCAGTGATTCACTTCATAACCATTGCAAAAATGGTAGTAAAATTGAGTGAGACTTACAGTATTTATTAGCTGACTTGCTTAACAACAGAAATTCTGGTCCCAGTTGTGGTCATAAGTCAAGGATTACCTCTATTATCTATCTATCTATCTATCTATCTATCTATCTATCTATCTATCTATCTATCTATCTACCTACCTACCTACCTATCATCGTTCCATTCATTCATTCAATTTACATTTCTCTATTTCAATCAAGACTTCTAGCTGGTTAACAAAACACATTTAAAACATTGCCAATAAACTGTATAAAAATAATATCTGTGATAAAGTAATAATAGAAGTCAGTCAATATCAATCAATAACTCAATTACTAGCACATATCCACCAGATTAATCCTGTCATTCAATTAGTAACCTAATTAACTCAGATGGCATCAGCTCAATCTAAAAATGCTCCACAAAAGGGCTCAGTTTAAGTGTTTTCCTAAATGTCAGCAGGATGGAGGCAAGTCGAATATCCACAGGGGCTGTTCCAAAGAATGAATCCACCTTCTAGCTTCAGCAACTCTTACTTCCCAAACATAGTGCTTTTCCTAAGATGTGCAGGCCATATCTGAACCACTGCAATTGAATGATGTGAATTGCACCTTTAGGGATCCTTTACGGCAGTGTTTGTCAACCTTGGCACCTTTAAGATCTATGGACTTCAACTCCCAGAATTCCCCAGCCAGCTCTGCTAGGAAAGAAATTCTGGGAGTCCACACATCTGCTTTAAATATGTGTTGTCTCAAAGCATCAATTTGTTAGGATAGTAATATGGTACCCAGCTGTGGTTGCTATCCAGATCAGCAGCATCCTCAATGGGGAAACAATGGAAGAACCACAGCTAAGTTAAGAGAAATTAAGTGTTCTACTATTCTGGTTTATCAGTTGCATTGCATGGGATATTTTAGCCCTTGCTATTCAGTACTGACATAATATTCATGGCCAAATAGTGATATATTATCTAAATTTACGTTGCAGCCTTGGCTAGCTAATAAAATGCATTATCCTCATTGATAGTAGTGGTTGGGAGAATATTCTGAGGATGATGATTGGCTGATGAGCAGCCAATGGCATTATTTCCCACCCTCCTCCACAAGATATGATGCTACCCCCCTCTCAGGACTAACAATGACTGAGTAATTAAACTGAGTAAGATGTAAAATGAATCTTCTCTGAAAGTGCAGGAAGCATTGTAAAAGGTATACACCATGGCTCTGTGATAGCCGAAGCTTCCCTTTTCTTTTCAGAGCATTAAGAGTCAGCATAACACTGTTTAAATCTTAGACTGGGGCAAGAGAAAGTCAGTATTGTGTGATGAGCAGCCAGGACATCTGATGGAAACAGCAAATAAGAAAAGGCACATGGACTGGATTGTGGGCCCTGTCTACCCACAATGCCAGAAACACCTCACCTGCAATTCGAAGCAGCCCAGCATGGTAAGGAAGACAAAGGAGAGGCAGAAGATACAGATGGGCACGCTCACCAAACACTGGAAGAGCAACCGCTTCCAAGGCGGATAGTAGAACTCTTCTGTGTTGGTCACTGGACTGATGCGCTTCACACCCTGCAAAGAAAGGAGACGCCGCCATTGACATCACCAAGAGTTGGGGGGGACTCTTGGGGGATTCTTTGGGGACTCTCCCGAGGCTTGTTACAGGACCAAGAGAACAACTGCAGGTAGTCTTCGCGTTACAACCGTCATGGAACCAGCCCATTATGGCCCTGTAAGTTGTAATGTTTTTGTTACTCCTGCCGTCGTGACTTGAGGGGCACCTGCAGATTTTGGTCCACGTTGCTGGCACTCAGTTTTTTTTCCATGTTTTCAAGTTTTGGGGGCTAACTAAGTTAGAGGGGAGACTGAATTTAAGCCTTTTGTTGTTGTTAGTTGCGAAGTCGTGTCCGACCCATCGCGACCCCATGGACAATGTTTCTCCAGGCCTTCCTGTCCTCTACCATTTTCTGGAGTCCATTTAAGCTCACGTCTACTGCTTCAGTGACTCCATCCAGCCACCTCATTCTCTGTCATCCCCTTCTTCTATTGCCCTCAATCTTTCCCAGCATTAGGCTCTTCTCCAGTGAGTCCTTCCTTCTCATTATTTAAGTTTCAACTTCAGGATCTATCTCCCTAGACTTGATGTATAGAGTTTTCTCCCTCTTGCAAGTTAACAGGTGCCCATTTAAAATCGTAAGGAGTGCCATGTTAGACCCAACAAAGGCATATAAATTTAATTAATAAATCAGAGCAGAGAATCCTGGGCTAAATGAGAGGTGGATGACTATGAATGTTGAGATATATGCGTGTGACATGCCTAGATTTTTTCCATGGACATGGACAGCACAAATTATTATTTATTAAACTTGTATTTTCTTCTTTTCTGAGCTAGATGAGACACTACTGACCCGGAACTGTGGCCGAGGCTCTTCAATGGATTCTGCTGGTGTGTCCAATGTTCCCCACTTGTACGCAAATTCGGCTCCCCGGCGTTTCCACTCCTCCAGGAACAGGGTGGACCAGATAACATTGAAGATGGCAAATATAACAGAGCAAATGTCCCGGCTGGTCTAATTAGGAGGGAAAGAGATGATTAATGAAGAGCAACAAAGGACTGGAATTTCCACTATTTGAACAGTTTAACAGTTTCTAAAGAGGGTTGCCTATCCCAGCTCACCATCAATCAGAAAAATCAACTCCAACAATTCTCCTTGGGATGAGAATGTCACAATAAAGAAGAATATTTGTAGCTCAGGATTATTAGTCCATACTGATGATGTTAGATGTTAATTTGGATAGATGTTTGGGTAGATGTTAGTGTGGGGGACGAAATGTTTGCAAGAAAACAACAAAGCTCAAAGAGCACTAAGGACTGGAAGGCGGTGCAGAGAGTGGTGAGAATGGCCGAAAAGATCATTGGCAGTTCCCTCCCTCCCATCCAGGACATGGCACAGAAGCGCTGCTTGAGCAGGGTCCATAAGATCATCTGGGACACTACACATCCTTTTCACGACCTGTTTTCCTTGTTACCTTCTGAGAGGAGGCTTCGTGGTATCCGAAGCAGAACATCCAGATTCAGCCAGAGTTTCATTCCATACAGCATTAACCTTGCGAACTCTCAAGCTTCCTCCTTCCATTATATATTCAAGATGGACAGTATTTAATATTTATTTGCTACGTATATTTAGAGATGTGGGTCTGTACATATGTTGTTCATAGTATGTTTAGGTGTGTGTCATGTATGTGTTTTACTTTGAGAGCAGGCAACTAAATTTCATTTTTGATGTGTGCCATTGTGCCCACAGTATAAAAATGACAATAAAGGTTATCTTATTTTATCTTATCTTATCTTATTACAAACCAGTAATCTTGGCCTATAATTTAACTCAAAATTCACCTTCCCATAATGGCCAGCCAGATAGACCTGATGACATTTATTTATTTTATTTATTTATTTTATTTATTAAATTTATATACCGCCCTATCTCCCTTGCGGGACTCAGGGCGGTGAACAGACGATACTAAAAACCACGGTAATAAATAGTTTGTTTTAAAATTGAATTAAATAACGGGCCTGTTCTAAAAACACACCCGTAAAAAACCCCCACTGAAACATAATCAAGCTACGCCAGGCCGGCCGCACGGAATAGATGGGCCTTCAAAGGGAACAGCCTTTTCCTCTGCACCTTAGCAGTAGTGTGCCAAATGTTTCATTCCAAAACATTCCTAGCACAAAATTTCAGACATGTCACATTTCAAATGTGAATGGTGCTGCTTTGAGCACGGGATTGTTCAGACGGCAAATGTAAGTGTTTTAGGCTTGCAGCATCTCTGTTTTTGAATCTGAAATCTTTTCAAAATGTTCCAGACAGTCTGTTCCACTCAAAACAGGATGCTGCACTTGAAACATTTCAAAATGGGGACATTTCACACACTCCTTGGATTTGACATCTCAAAGTGACCTCCATTGCACAAAGAAGTTCCTTTGTCATACTCATACCTAGTCATTATATATATAAAATCAGTGGTTTTTTCTCTCTCTCTGAAGCCAAAAAATAGGGACTGACTTGGTGGTAAAATCTTTAGGGTTAGTTGGTGATCAGAAGCATTGTGGAGGATACAGCAGGTTACCCTAGTAAAGGTAGACTGCCTTTGAAGCTGGAAGATACATTGTTAACCATGGATACTAGTAACCATTGAGCAAGAGAGAAGATCCCCTTTCAAAAGATCAAATCATCTATCTGATCCACCACCCTATTCTTAACAATGCTCAGATGTTCCCAGAAGTTCATTAACAAGAATGAAAGTCACAGCCTTTGATAGTTTTCATTTACTTAATTGGTTATGATGACAGGTGGGCCTCCATCTACAATGACAATTAGGACCAGAATTCCAGTTGCTAAGCAGGGCGGTTGTTAATTCGATTTTATGATCTTTTTTGCCACAGTTGTTAAGCGAATCACTACAGTTGTTAAGTGAATCGTGTGGTTGTTATACAAATCCAGCTTCCCTTAGTGACTTTGCTTGTCAGAAACTAGCTGGGAAGATGGCAAAAGGCTGTCACATGAGGGTCGCACTTGCAACCATCATACATACATGCTGGTTGCCAAGCACCCAAATTGTGATCGCGTGACTGTGGGGATGCTGCAACAGTTGTAAAAGCCAGGACCAGTTGTAAGTCATTTTTTCAGTGTTGTTGTAACTTCAAATGGTCATTAAACAAATGGTTGCACATTGAAGACTATCTATTACAGAGGTCAGATCCATCCTCGGTTAATGTCTGATCATCATTAAAGGCACTGGATTTTTGTTCATGTCCATAGGGAATGGATAGGCACAACATACAAGAACTAATTAACTTACGGCATTAGCAGCTATAGGTTGAATTAGGGTCTTTTGGTTACATTTTTAAACACTGAGAAACTATAGAGAAAATGTCAAATCATTAGCCAAGATAGTAAGCAGAATCCCAGTGAATGCAGGCAGGTAATCTGAATACAAGATCCTGGAGAGAATTACAAAGGACACCTATTGTTTCTAGATTGTCTTCTTGGTAGAGAAATAAAGCTTTCCACTGTTAGAATAGCACAAAGTGGGACTTCGATCAGACCCAGTTAAGTTCTAACCGATTCCAAGCATCCCTGTTCTATTTTTGCCTACTTTCAGGTGGTTTGCCAAGTATGATTGCATTTGGAGAAGGAAGATCTTGCGATCTCGCCTTAAGTGGCACAAGTCTAGGGTTTACTGTAATACACACCACATAACGGTATGCTTAGAGTCTCAAAGAATCACAACTGCACCACGTCTACATTCCTTAGCTTTCAAGTGGTTGATTAGCCTCCTTGTCTATCCACAGAGAGGCTGCTCGTTAAGAACTGAAAGAAGTCTTCACCTCAACAGCTGAAAGCAAAGTTGGACTCTAAAGTGAAAGTAACCCAGTTACTGCTTGTATCATTATCTCTTCCTTTAAAAAAACAAACCTTCATTTGGCAGAATGTGACATCAAAAGATTCACAAAAGTTTCAGGGCTTCGATCATATTACACCCTTTCAGCACTTCTACTTTCATAGCCTATTTGATTCCAAGAGCCAAAGAAAAACGGTTTTAATTTTTATAAGGTTAAGATGGGGCCAGGGATCAGTTGCATCCATGTCAACCTGCCAGAATGTTGTCATCAGTTGCTCAGACCCATTGGCACTCTTGAGGGTCAAAGGAGAGGACACAGTGTGTGTTGTGACATCATGGCCCAAGCCACTGACTTCCATACTTGCATGCAACATCATGCAACAATTACAGGCTGATTTAGAGTTTCCCACAGCTGCCTGTAGGGGTCGCTGCAAACCTATGTTGCAAAGGGTTTGATGGGTAAGTATTTGATGGGTAAGTATATGTAAGTATATTCCCAAATCCGAACTGTGTGTGGTGTGTGGTGCATGTTCTGCATGATGACTGGTCAATCCAGCTTCCCGTGCTTTGCTGTTTCAGTGGCCCCAAGTCAGAATTTTACATTTGCAGAAATATAAATGGAACACCTATGCACCCTGAGTGACGCATACGTTCCCTGATTCCAGAGAAGTCTACCCGAGCCTTTAATATGACCATGTATTCATCACAATATCACAATGCATGTATCAACATTTTCACATCATTATAATTTGTAGCCGATGCTGAGGCTGAATTCTATGGTCCTTCAGCAAGAATTCACCTATCCCAGGGGTAGGCGGCCTTGGCTCTTTTATGACTCATGGACTTCAACTCCCAGAATTCCTGAGCCAGCCATGCTGAGGGGAAAGGGAGAGGTTTCCAAGCTGAGCCATGCTGGCGCAGGAATTCTGGGAGTTGAAGTCCACGAGCCATAAAAGAGCCAAGGTTGCCTACGCCTGATAATCCAGAGAACCTTTGGAGAGTGAGAAGGGTGGCCTATAAATTACTACTATATTCGTGTCGAAAGGATTGAAAGGATTAGGTTGAAAGGATTAGCCGGTGATATCACAGTTGCCCAGGGGATGCCTGAAGGGGATCTTGTCATGTCCCTGGTATTTTCCCACCAAAGCAGTACCTATTTATCTACTTGCAGTTGCATGCTTTCAAACTGCCAGGTTTGCAAGCATATAAATTTCATAAATAAAATCAATGAATAAAAAGTTTTGGGGTGGTGAGAACTGGCCAGAGGGCCTTTTCCACTAATTTTCTAGAAATCTATTCCTGGAAAGTTATGTGTGAATTCCATGACTTGTTTTTAAGGCAAACATAGAGTTTTTCTTTAATTATCCTAACTGGGGTTTTAAACGATTGTTTTATTCTATTTGTAGTTTTCATTAGTATCTTATTTATTTATTATAATTTTATACCTCTGGAATAACCAGATTAGGATTTTTAAATAACATTATGAGCTACTCTGGCACAGATAACTCTGAAAAGTAGCCAATAAAGGAATGACTAACACAATAAACTGCTCTAAAGAAACAAACATAAATCCTATACAGGTAGTCCTCGACTTACAACAGTTTGTTTAGTGACCGTTCAAAGTTACAACGGCACTGAAAAACTTATGACCATTTTTCTCACTTATGACCACTGAGGCATCCCCATGATCACGTGATCTTAAATTTGGATGTTTGGCAATTGACTCATATTTATGACCGTATCCTGGGGTCATATGATCCCTTTTTGTGTCCTTCTGATAAGCAACATCAATGGAGAAGCCAGATTCACTTAACAACTGTGTTACTATCTTAACAACTGCAGTTATTCGCTTAACTGCAGCAAGAAAGTTTGTAAAATGGCGATGATGCTGACACTTAATTTTCTTCCAGTTTCTCCTTTGCAATTCCTTGCCTAACAGGATTAGGGGCTTCTTGGCAAGAACAAAATTGAAGCGTTAAATGATCATGAAGCAGGAAATAAGGTGAGCCTCCAGGCAAAGACTCGTTGTAAATTGAACCTGGGTATTCCCTGTTTCTTCGCATAGGAATTGGCAGCCCATGTAGGAATCTAGAGAGTACAGCTAAGTGGCAGGGTAGATAGGCTTATATGTGGATAGAACAGGGTTTCTTCACCGTGGGGGCTTGAAAATGTGTGGACTTCAACTCCCAGAATTCCCCAACCAGCATGCTGCTTGGGGAATACTGGGAACCGAAGTCCAGATATGAGTAGTTCTTGATTTATGACCATTCGTTTAGCAACTGTTCAAAGTTACAACAGTACTAAATATATATATA